>NC_143534.1:5619929-5919929 GCF_031878675.1 Megascapheus bottae
ACGAAATTTAATGATTGTGTGTGTGTGTGTGTGTGTGTGTGTGTGTGTGCTTAACCTTAAGCATGTACCATAAAGTATTCTTACTAGTAAAAGTGGGGTTTTGAGGGTATGAAGAATTAGGTCACTGAGCTCAAATGAAAATAAATGTAGCTCCAGACATGCAGTGAAAATTGCACAGCTGTTTCAGTAATTGCAAAACTTCCTTATCTTAGCAAATACTTCAGTATATTTCACCAGTACAATTTTAAATAATAAATTGTTAAGTAAAATAATAAATTGTTAAATAGTCTGCAAATGAACAGAATAGAATTCCATGCACTGCTATTATTTAACAGTGAGGATTTTTGTAATGTAACGTGCTGTTTAAAAACACAGACTTGGTGTTTTAGAGCGGTTTTAGGTACAGCAAAAAACTGAGCAGATGATATTTTGATCCTACAGCTGCATAGGCTTCTTCACTCTCAGAATCCTAGACCTGAACTGTATCTGTGATGCAGTCAATGAATCCTCATTAAAAAGCCAATGAATCCATAGTGAATAATTTACATTGTAATTCATTCTCCTGTCTGGCATCCTATGGGCTATGAGAAATGTGTAATGGGTTGTATCAACCATGACAGAGTCTCACAGAAGAGTTTCCCTTTGATAAGAATTCTGTGTTCCTCTCTTTCTTCTCTTCCTTCAACCATAGCAACCATGAATGATTCTGCTGTCTCCAGAGATTTTGCATTTTCCAGATGCCATACCATTGAGTTTGCAGATTGTCTAATTCCACCCCATAATATCCTTTGCATTCTGTCTTTTCATTCTTTGATGAGTCATTTGAGTTTAGCATTCCATTCCTACTCTATTATTTGGATATAAAGCCTAGCTTATGTTTCCATTCACCTCATGAAGGACATTTTGGATGTTCCCAAATTTTGGCAGTGGTGATAAAAAAAAAACTATAAACGTCTCTGCGCAGGATTTCTGTGTGGATATATGTGATCTAATCTGAGGAAATACAGAGGAGTCTGATAGCTAGATGCCATGGCATGATTTTACTTAGCATTATAAGAAATTCACTGTCTTCTGCAGTGTCTACATTCAGGGGTATATCACCACAACAGGCACTCCCTCTTAGTCTTATCTCCTCATAGCTTTTGTTTTGTGGTAGTCTAGGTTGTGGGCTTTCTCATAGGCATCCAGTGATAATTGCTGATTGCTTTCATTTGTAGTTCTTACTGACATTGTGTTGATTATGTTTCATCTTCCCTGGATTTTTGGTGCAGTGTCTTGTTTGTTTTCAAATACTAGATGATACTAATAATCTGTGTTCTGTGTCTGCCAGAAATAATACTTTACTACTTCACCAGAAATCATGGATTCCGTTTACTTTCAAGCAGGGACAATACACATAAAAATCAATTATAACTTAGAAATTATTAATTTGAACAGTGTTTTAATCTTTGCTATCCAGGATAGGTCTGCAGAGGTAAATATCTACATGTTATGCTGTGGCATCTTCTTCACGTGACTTTTTTGACACTCACTGGCATCAAGTGGAATACAGATTCAATTCAACCCCTCCATCCCCCCCATTCAATTTAATAGTTGACCTAGGTCAACTATTCAAGAAAGAAATCAGTTTCTATATTAAGACTAAATTAAATTAGCAATACTAAAATCAAATTTTAAAAGTACATTGTCCTACATCCAATATTGTACTTGGCTATTACGTTTGAATACAAAATGGTATTTTAAAACACTTCAGCTTAAAATTGGGAAAAAAGTATTTAATTAAAAGGCAACAACAACAGAACTAGGGCAGGACCCAGTGGTTCATGGCTGCAATCAGAGTTCCAGCCACATAGGAGAAAAGAGAAGATGGAAAAGTTCCTGCAGTTCAAGGCTGGTCCCTGGCAAAGGCAGGAAACTTTATCTGAAAAATAGACTCAAGCAGAAAGGACTGGAGACATATTTCACATCTCAGTCTCTCAAGAAAACACATTTTTTTAAAAGAGAACCAAAGTTATAAGAATGGATTATGGAGGGAGGGAAAAAAAAGCAGCTGAGTCAAGTCTACACTCACCAGCATTTACAACAAAGCAACTCAGATGTGATACATTTTAAGAGATGTTTAGATCATTTGGCATTGAAATGTAGAGTTGTTTGCACATACTCTGTAGATGCCTCCTTACACAGCAGTGGGGAAATCAACCTGCCACCATACAACACGCCTCTGTCACCCCCAATACCCTCTGCGAGCTGTCACTTCTCAATTATATGCTGGCTGAATGAATGACAGGGGAACAAATGTCTCCATTTCTCACACTACTTCTGTTATAATCGCTCAACGAGTATTTTCTTTTTGGTAAGAGGGTAGGAGAGGAAAGAATGATATTTATAGGGAAAAGGAATCAAAGCTTTTGTGTTGATTAGTTCCAAAACTTAGGTCTTATAATTCCTGCCTTTCAACGCAGGAATTTTCTTTTCTTAGTCTTTTTGGTTTTTTGTCGTTATGTGACTTGAACTCTGGGCCTGGGCACTGTCCCTGAGCTCTTCAGCTCAAGGCTACCACCCTACCCCTTGAACCACAGCCTCACTTCCCATTTTTCTAGTGGTTAATTGGAAGATAAGAGTCTCAGGTGCTTTAATGCCCAGGCTGGCTTTGAACCGAGATCCTCAGCTCTCAGCCTCCTGAGTAGCTAGGATGACAGGTGTGAGCCACTGCGCCCAGGTTCAGACCTCAGTTTTTGAGGAGAGAAAGAAAGAAAGAAAGGAAGGAAGGAAGGAAGGAAGGAAGGAAGGAAGGAAGGAAGGAAGGAAGGAAGGAAGGAAGGAAGGAAGGGAGGAAGGAAGGGAGGAAGGAAACATTGTACACGGTGTTATTACCAACAATAATGGAACTGGGGCAAAGACACTTTTGTTGCTGTTTGGTTTATTGGGCTCTAATTCATCCACGGTTGTGAAAATCAGCATTTGTCTCCCTTCGTGGAACTCATGTGCGTCCTTCCGCTGGCTCTCCACTGGAAGCGTTCCTACAGGCCCTATGTCTTTTCTGTGACCCAGCCTCCTTCCAGCTGCCAGGGGTGCATCCTTGCTCCGGAATGCTGCAGCTGGGACCCCACTTCTCTGTCCCAGGGAAGTGGACAGAAACGAGAAGAGCACAAGAGGAAAACAGACCCAGGGGCGATGTCTCCTTCAGTAGTAGTCTTTATGAGTCTGAGATATTGTGAATATTCATTTTAGCACCTATGAAAATAGACTCTGGGCCAAAGCCTACGAGCCATAAGCTCTTGTTACAGTCTAGCACTCTATGCCTGGGAGAAACTCAGTCTCATTCTGTTTATTTTTCTTATGTCACTTTCTTAGGAGGTTGCATTTGTGAGAAGAAAGAGAATATGTTTCCTTCACCTTAAAATATTATTTTAAGTTTGGCTTTGGGTGTCCAATAGACAAACTATGTAGATAAATAAAACGATGTAGATACAATAAAAGTTTTCTTTGAATCCTGACAAAAATATTGTGTTGAGTGTTCTAATGAATATCCAAGTTTAAACTCACATAGGCCATATCTGTAGGATGTGCAATTATTGATTGCATTATAAATACTAAAATCTGTATTTCCTTTTCTTCTTTTGTTTGTTGAGACTACAGTCATCCAAAAGCAAAGTACAAAACAGTGATTAAGTTTAAACAATTCAGTAGCAATCATACACAATAAGGAGATTAACTTAGATGGATGTAAAAGACAATGAATTTCAGGGATCTTCTATAATAAAACATAGCCGGGGCTTTTGTAATGTCCCCAGATAAGTGAGAGAGAAGACTTGTTCTAGCTTTTAAGGGGAGTGAAACCATGAGGAGACAGGCATCTGTAATCAATTCTGCACAAGCCATGCTGGGAGCAGAATCCAGATTGGCTTCATTCAGTCATAACTAACTACTAACTACAGAGACGGTACGAAATAATACATAACTCCAGGCAGCCAGGTCCCAGACCACTGAGAAGGCTTTAAAATAATTACCAGCACCCTTTATGATAGGCAGAACCTCAGCATAAGCTACCAAACTTCAGTATTTATTACTCAGAGTCACTCTCTTGTCTAGATTACATAATTGAGTCAGGCAGTTCTGAAGTTTGCAAGTTAATAAAATGCGTATTTACACCTACACCTTTTCCCCCAATAAAAAGATCTGAAGAAATACATCCTTGCACATTGCAGCCAATGTTCCTATACCTTCCTTGTATTCTCTTTAATATGTAATAGGTATTGAGTAGTAAAGAAAATGTGCTCTCTGTGTTGAAAGTTAAATTCACAAAGAAAGGGGAAAAAAGAAATTTCTAAGCTAAAAAAAGTATCTAGAAAGAAGTAAGGTAAAATAAAAGTATGTCATATGAGGAATAAAAGAAGATATAAATAGAATTCTAGTTGGAGTATACTGATTAAATTTTAGTTTAGGAAACGTTTTGCATGAAGAGAGACTAAGCTCTGCTTACTAGAATTTTTTTTAAATCATTTTTGACAGTCCTGGGCCTTGAACTCAGGGCCTGCGCATTGTACTTGAGCTCTCTCAAGGCTAGCGCTCTACCACTTGAGCCATAGCACCACTTCCAGCTTTTTCTGTGTAGGTAGTATGGCGAAATTCAAGACAGAGCTTTGTGCTTGCCAGGCAATCACTCTTCCATTACTATGCTCCTGACCCTTAACCGCTACAATTAACAGAGAGGAAAAGTTAAGAATCAAGTAAAAACAAGTCAAAACCAACCAATAAATGATTTAAAATAGGTTTATTTATCTAGAGAGACTTTGTATAATTTTCTTACAATTCATAACATTATTCAATTTAAATTATGAATTACAGTATTTCAATGCAAGTGAAAATAGCATCATGACTAAATGTAAGTTAAAGTTATTTAGTAAGTTAGGAGTCCTGAGACCATCATAATCGTTCAGATCCACACATTTCCCAAAGTGCATAAGTTATCTTAAATGCACAAACACACTATAGAATTAAAAAATACAGTATCTTAAGGATTTTATGTTATCTGATTGCATGAGACATTTTCATGAGCTCGTTCTGCAAGTTATTTTTGTTTCTCTAGCTAATCAAGCTGGCAGTAATTATAAGGTCACAAACTAAGGGTTTTATGAGGGTGAGGAGAAAACCCAGGTGGAGGATGGTGCTATAACCTTGAACTGTGAAACACAAAGTATATAACTTTAGACTTGTTTTTGTTGGAGCTTAAAATGATACATCATTTACCAAACTGACTAAAATGAAAAGGACAGGCCATGCTGAGAAGCACATGTGAACACCTGCTTCCTAATTCCTCTAATTCCATCGCCAAACCAGTGCCTACATCTTCCTAAAATCATGAAGTTAAAGGCACCTCTGTTTATAAGAGCCCCAGACTAGAAAGGAGCTCAGTTATCTTCCAACAACATAAGGATCTTCAGCTATGTGCTATAATATAATGGAACGCAGGGCACAGTCGTTGGTGGATGGCCCAGTTACATTTGAATGTTGGAAGGCTGTAGGTAGATCCCCATGCACACACTCCATTTGTATGATATTTCCGACTGGGTTTAACTTATTTTTGTGGTCTCAAAGTCCTAACTGTAGTCACTTGCAGGTGGAATTCTGGGTCAGATTGGGAAGATGTCAGCAAAGGAAGACCGGAAGTGCCTTCATTGTGATCAGGGCTGCAAACACTTGTGAACTTTTCATCAAGCTAGCTTTAGAATTCCTAACCTGTATGGTGATATGTAATTCTGTTATGTAATTCAGATAGACATGAATAAAATCAGTGCAGCAAGAAGGTGAAATATAAACAATCTCAGCACTTAGGGTGTGTGTGTGTGTGTGTGTATGAAATGTGATATATGAGTTAACTGTATTAACTGTTATTTACCTCATGAGCTTTCTTTCTCTGAATCTTCTTTTTCTGTGGATTTTGTAAATGTCTAAAGTGGAAGTGTATTTTTTATAACCAGTAATAATAAATCAATATTTTTAAAACCCAGAAGATATGACAGATAAAAGACATTTTGGATATTTTGTCAAATTGATTCACACAGTGCTAGATATACAACTTAGCATGTTTGGGGCCTGGACTTGATTACTAGCACCAAATCAGTAAAAAGATGGATTCTGTTGTATTTACTGTTTTTACATTTTACTTTATGGAAAAAATCATATTTATAATAACTGGCACATTAATTAGTCTACAAAATAAAACAAATTTTTCTGACTAGAATGTGTTCATTTTTTTTATTTTTATCAGTGTGCTTTTATATTTTGGAAAATTTTCACGAAACATTTCCAAAGATTTAACTCTTATGGTTGTGGGGAGAGAGGCAGGCAGTGAAGAAGAGAAGAGCTGTTGTGTCAGTCAGTACGTCAATGTGGTCTGGTGAAATTGAAAACATCTTTGCAGAGGAAATGGCTCTCTAATTAGAACAATGTGTCCAGCATACCAAGAGAGGCTGAGCAAGAGATTGCCAAGTGCTGGGGTAGCCTTTCGGGTTAAGTTTTGTTTACAAGCTAATAGTTGCTACACATCTGTTTCCACCTACTATATGTTCCCTGGGTTCAAAACAATCGAATTCCCACTTCACACATGCCTGCTGCAAGAACTAACAATAATGTGGGCTTATCCTGCCATATTGTTTGTAGTCTTAATTGAATATTTTGATGTGTCCATTCACATGCAGTAAGCAGAGATATCCTCCATTAATATTTTACTGAACAATGAGATGATATCAGAAGGAGGTATTGAGAATGATTCAACTCATCTATCTTATTCAGAGTATCCAAATTTTGCTTATATTTGTGAGTGTGAGTGTGTGTGTGTGTGTGTGTGTGTGTCAACCTTCACAGAATCTCACATATGTGAGATACTCCATCCACCACTGACACTACATACTCAACGTACAAACTAGCTCAATCGCCATAAGATTAGTTATGTGATCATAATTCCCAATATCCTCTTTTATTTCCACATGAATTCTTGAACTTCAGCAAATATTTTTTTCTTTATTCCTCAAATTTTGTCACTTTTAGAAGTGTTTCATATATTAAATACTGTAGTAACCTTATATTAAATATAACATTTGGGGAGTGTTTTTTCAATTCTATGCATATTGAGGAATTCTGTTAAAATCTATCCAAATGCATTGCTGCATTTTACAGTCAATTTTCCCCCTCAGATGTGTGTTAGGGTCTGTTTAACTTTCAATCTAGTGAGTTTCTTTGAATTATTTCCAATTCTTGGGTATTGCAAATAAAATTACTTTATACCCAACTAGATGCTGGTTTATCTATAAAATGAAAACGTCTACTTCCCTGGCATCTACTCTCCAAAGTAGATTTATGGGATTGTATGGTCAGTGCATGTTTTATTAAATAAGGAGCTGCCAATTTCAGAGTGACGAGGCCATTTTGCAGCCTTGCCACAAGAAAAATCGGAGCCATCTGGGTTCAGGTCTTCCTCGCAGCAGGGAGTAGCGTGTTTATTTTCTTCACTCAGCTCTTCTCATGGATGTGAGAACATTGGTGATTCCTTGGGTTATTTTAAGTGTCATTTTCCTAATGTGCAGTGAGGACAATCTTCTTCCTGCTTCTCTGCCATCCACTGATGTGTTATCAGTTAAATAGCTCTTCTGTTGTTGGCCCCATTGTTTTCAAACAGTTTATTTCTTTACTGCTGACTTTTTAATTCTTTACATATCCTGGGTACTAGACCTCAACGCATCTCCCTATATGTAGATTAAAATACTTTCTCCCAGGCTGCAAGTTATCTGTTTCTGGGCATTCCTAGAGCGAGAGATTTTTTTTTTAAAGAAGTCTGATGCAATCGGTTTATATTTTGTTCCTCTCTGAGTCATGTTTTTGCTATTTGTTTTATTAACTCTTTGGCTACACTTTGATAATGAAATTTCATATTTTTTCTAAATTGTTTATAGTCTTACACCTCAATATGAGAGACATTTCGAGTTAACTCTTTCGAGGGAATCTTAGGTCAAAGTTGATTTCTTTCTTGACATACAGTCCAGGATTTTTGTAAAACACATGTTGAATAGTCATCCTACTTCCATTGAAGCATTTTTTTGCCCTTTTACTAAAAGTCAGTTCAACATATCCGTAAGGAGTTCTCTCTGGGTTATCTCTCCCAATCCTTTGATCTTCAGCCCGTGGAAAATATGTCATTTCTTTCTTTCATGATATTTAATAAGAAACTCACCATCATTCAAATATGTTTTCTGTTGGTGATTGTCATAATCACCATAATTTCAAGACTGTCTTTGCTTTTCCTTTTCAGAAATTTAATTGCATGTGTATTGACATAGGCTCTGATATCCAATTTAAAATTTATTCAGATCCTTGGCTTTTGAGTCTATTCAGTAAAGAAGGGGAATTCCAGATATGGGGATAGGAACTTTCCACATACAAGCAGCATTTTGCAGCAGATTCCTTTGTCATTGCTCATTCTCCTCTAGTTCTCCCCAAAGGCCCACATCTCAGTTCTCAGTGGAGGAAGGAAAGCTCTGCTAGTAAGGGGGCAAGAGCTTTCCTGAAGAGCCAGGGCGACTGTGTCCTCTTTCCAGTGCATTTGTCTAACCCAGGGTTTCCTGATGAGAAAGGGAAGGAAATATCTCATGACCAGAAACTTGTGGTGAAGCAGCCCAGGCTCATGGCATGCATAGAGACTTCCACATCTGGTTATTTATTGAAATGGTGTCCTCTAAGGTTGGTACTCAGCTGCCTGACGATCCTTGAATGACGAATACGCTGATGACTCTCAGGAGCACAGACATTTGCAGTGCGTCGCAGGGAAGTCCCCAGTGTCTAGAATTTTCAGGTAATGTGCTAGTCACTGCGGCCATTCACCTGTGTGGTGAAATTCCAGGTGCCTTTCACTTACCAGAAGTCCACCTGGCTTTGCCTTTTCTGTTCTAGGTGAGGAACATTCTGGCTTTTACATCTAGCTGTTTGGGTTGGGAAAGGTGAGACATAAGGAACCTTCCTTCTGTGCTGCTCTTTCCATCCTGGGCGTGGGGGGGGGTCCCATGTTTGTTCGCTTTCTTTTAAACCATTGTAAACATTTTCTTTCAGTCACCTGTCACACTGGTTTCAGGAATTGTAACAGCAGTCACTGCTGGGGACAGGAGAAGGGGTTTGGGGAAGGTGCCTGTGTGACCTTATCTAGACTGGAAGTTCTAGCTCTTTATTTTCAAATGACAATTTGTAATTTTCACAGCTTAATAGAAGCCAAAATATCTGACTGACATCATTTCATTCAATACCAGAAAAATGCCGAGAGGTTACAATCTTGGCCCTTAACTCATCTAGTGAGTCAATAACGATTCTTCTTTTCAAAATCCAAACAACGCCATTGGGAAGTAGTATATGCTTAAACAGTAGAGTTCTATACTTATTCTCCATTTATTTGGGTGCTGGATGTGAAACCAAATAAAGAGCAATGGAAATAGGTTAATTTTCAATTACTACTCTCAATATCATTCTGTATATGTTCAATATAACATCAGCTCCCATCTGAGCAAGAACACCCTAAAGCAGTGATTTTCACCGGGAGGATCAGAAAATTGAGAAAACCAGATGTCACATTGACCATATCTGTATGCTCTGTGACCTACTATTCTGAATACTACTGGTAAGGGATATTAACGAAAGCCTTCTTTTTTCTCCTTTTTCTTTCATCAAATAAGAATTCTTAAAAAGAGAAGATAACGCATGTAAGAAACAACTAGAAAGACGGGAAATAGAATGAGAGAATTCATAAGGTTTCCAAGGGATTTGATTCTGGATAGAGGAGATGTTAGGAGACTGCCTAGAGATGCTGTGGGTTAAGGAGAACGTTAAACAAACAAGCAAGAAAAAAATGGGATGACTCCATATGGCTTATTAGCAGAAATGACTGGAAACAAATCTAGGAGATGGAGTTCAACAAAAATGGTGGGAAGTGGGATTAGGGTAGATGGAAGAGCTCGTCTTCTCTCCTCCTCCGAGAGAAATGAAGGTATCACTGGGTGTACTTAACAAAAAGCCATGAAGTTTCCTAGAAGGTAAACTCATTCTTTTTTCTTTTCAGCTAAAATTGCACACGAGAGCCTATGCTGAGGTTGTTGTCTTGTTAAGAAATAGTCGGATAAACTATGCAGTGGTACTTGCGGGTCATTCTGGAGGTAGGGCAAAATTCTGCCTGTGGCGTGGAATCAAAGTTGCTTTGGATCCAGGTACACTGTTTGTGCAAGCACTACAAACCCATATTGTAACATGGTGAGTATTCACAGGTAAACGGAAAGGTGCACAGGTAGTTGCACTTGCCCAGGGGATAGTATCTACATCTCTTTCTGTGTCAAACTCACAGGAAAAATGTCTAGGGGTTTTTTTTTAATGGGAAGAGTTGGTCATGTATTTGTATTCAGATATGCACTTGCAGTGGTACCATTCGGAGCCTTTCTCTCTGCAGTTGTCACTTGACCTTAGCCAAAGGGCAGGAGAGTCAACGAAGTGGTTTCCACTTCATTTATTTTATTTCTGCACATCTTTGCAGATTATGAAAGAACAAGTGCTAGCCTCTCATTAAGACAAAGAAATAGCAAAATATGCTCATGAGCAATTAATTTCTGCAAGTTAAATTGACTGTTATCTGTTATCTAATTGACTGTAATAAGCTATGTGTTTTAACCCATACTATTCATTTAATACTAAATAATTCCAGAGGGTTAGATTTCAATAAGTTCCAGCTCTTGTAGGAACTGTGAGAATAACAGTGACACATTGAGCTCCTTTTTTGTAACCACCTTTTGTCTTTTTGTTTTATGTTAATGACACCAGAATTATTTAATCAATAAAATGTCCCTTTTATGAAAGCAAAATACAAGGCTTATTAATTAGTTCACTCCACAAGATTCTCTAGTTCCATATATCACACAAGGTCAGAGAACAAATTGAAAGCTCAAGTTTACTAGAACAAAATTCTCTGCTATGCAGTTAGCTGGGAAACTGATTTACCCTCTCTGGCATTTTATTTTTTTTTACTGTGTATTCTTTCAGGAATTTTTAAGATATTTCCAAAATGTGAAGAATTTCCTATGTTTACCTGTTCAGAAAGTGTACATACATGTACAATTACATGAGCATTTGTGTGTTTTGTGTATATATGCTCAGAGATTGTGCCTAGTAGAATGTATTTTATAAAATGGAGAATCTCTTCATAGTGTGTTAGTTTATATCTATCTCTAAAATTTAACCTTTTACTCTTTTGTTTCTACCACAACAATGCAAAGTAAAGGACGTCAGGGTGGCACAAACTTAGTTGTCTTCAATTGTTGGGACAACCATCAACACAAGAAGTTCAAGAGAAGGACATTCACTTTTAAGTGATCTTCTGTCTCCATGCTAAAATTGAATTGCAATGCTACTCTTACTAGATATGTCCAAAGTATAGTTCTTAATTTAATTAGAAAATTCCAATCACGTGACTTCACAAAAATGTGCAGGTCAAAGGTAATTTTCTATCACTTTTCATTTGTGACTAACTTGGCTGTTTAAACCAATATTTGAACTTGAGTTCTGAGTGTACAACATATCTTAAACACTGGATTAAGCAAAAAACTTTATATTTTTATTGAATTCTATATATCCCTTACATTTGGAAGGAAACTTGACCTAAATGCCTCTTGATGCCTTACCATCAAAACATCTGTGTTGAAAAGAATACCTAGTATTCAAAATTTTTTGTCTTTTTGATGAGAGCTCATCCCAAGAATTTTTCATATTTTAGTCTAAGGAAAGGAATAAGGGCTTTCTTCAAGAGAGGGTGAGTCTTCCACAGTAGCAACATTTAAATAAAAAAATATTCCTGATAACATTTTCTCCAGCACTAAAAATTGTAAATTATAATTCATATTAAGAAAATGGATGTTTTTCTTGTTCCCTAAAGGTCAGCTCCCCAACTTAATCATTGAATTTAAGTATTAAGGTACTTTAATTTTTAGGGATTAAGGTATTTTAAAAGTACCTAGATAATTTAAAGTGAGAAATATGTACAACTGAAATTAAAATTTCAAATTTTAAAACAATCTGGAATAAAGCAGTAAACATAAGAAAAGCCAACCAAGCAACAATAGAGGTAATGCCTGTCTGGATTTCATTTCACAAATATCATTTCTTCCTTTCCACAAACATGAGCCATATTTTTGTGTATGGCTTCCTTATCATCTCCCTTCCATATTTTATAGTTTTCATTATAGAGATATTCACTTCCTTGAATGAATTTATTCTTAGGTATTAATTTCATAGTCATTCTAATTGTGATAACGCATTATTGGTTTATTAATGCTAGTGATGCCATGCTGATTTTGTATCTTGTAACTTCACTGAATTTATTGCTTCCAAAAGGCTGTTTTCTTTGAGCCTTTAGTATTTTCTGCCTTTCTTATTATTAGTTACAAACAGTGAAAACGGACTTCCTGACTGCCAGTATGAATGCCCTTTATTTCTTTCTCTTGCTTTATTTTCTGGCTAGGATTTTAACTATCCTGTAAAAGAAACAAAAGCAGACATCCACCAGGCACAGTGTCCTGTGCCTGTAATCTTAGCTACTCTGGAGGATTGTATCTGAGTACTGAGGTTCAAAGCCAATCTGGCCACTAAAAAGTGTGTGAGACTCTTATCTCCAATTAACCACCAGAAAGCAGAAGAGGGGCTATGGCTCAAGGGGTAGGGCAGCTCAGGGACAGAGCCCAGGCTCAGAGTTCAAGTCCTACAACTGACAAAAAAAAGGAAAAAAAGCAGATATCCTTAACTTTTGGCAGTGTAAGAGTAGCTGTTGACATATTATATAACATCTTTTTGTAGAAGTACATTCCTTTGTTTCCTAGTTTGTTTAGCATTTTTATCATAAAGTGATGTTGAATTTTATCAAACTTTTTTCTGCATTTTTGGAGAGAGTTCCATGCTTATCTTTCTTCCTTCTGATAAGATTAAATGCCCTGGTTATTTATTCATTTTCATATGTTGAACCACCCTTGCGTCCCTGAGAGGACTCCCATTTGATCAAGTTGATTCTCTTTTTAAATGTTCTGGTTTTTAACTCTTCATGAGTTTCTCAGGGATCTGTGAGGTGCACATGAAACTCATCAAAGCAAAGCTAGACTATTAAAGAGCTAGTCCAGCTGTTGTCTCTCTCAGGGAAGTTAACTGTTATCCAAAAGAAAAAAAAAGAAATCTTTAAAAGCACATAACAATATGTTCCAGATAACATCCAAGAAAAAAGATAGTCTTATATAGAAAGAAGATATAACCCACACAAAGAATCGATGAAGTCTACAGTGATGATCTAAATACAGAACCAAAGAGTAGGATTTCTAAAGCAGTACAACCATGGTGTTATAGGGCTCAAGGGAAAAATGGGATTCCAATAAATATGAAAATATAGAGGATCAGCAAGCAAATAATATCTAAAAATAAACGCAGAGGAAATTTCTGTTTTATATATGTGTATGTACCCATGAAATAAATCATTAGGTGAGTTTTAAAAACTTCAGTATCATCAAATGCATTATCATTTGTTATTAGAATATTTAAATCACTGTTGGGACACTGAGGTTAAAATTATACCAAATACTAAATGCTAATATATGTGCTTAATCTTAATTCATTGCTTTATTTTAGGAAGAAAGGAAATCAGAGGAAATGTGTTTGCCAATAAACCATAATATATTTCTCCCTAGAGCAATGATTATAAGATTAAATTTCAGAGAAATACACCATACATTCACCAAGCAATTCAAAATATGTCAGTTTCTACTAATTTGGTCAAAGCCAGATTTTTTTTAGAAAGAAACGATCGGTTTCTGTTGAATTTCATTTTATGCCTTATGTTCGAAATTTGTAAGACTGTCTCTTGCTGGCATGCTGATAGTGAGATAACAATGAATTCTGCTCCAGGCAAGCTGCTTTTCAGGCAGACCTGTCAGCAAAGAGACAGACAGTTCAGGGTAATTCATTCTTGTCACAGGCTCTCGAGTGACTTGTGAAGGAATCTGGCATTTAAAAATATAAATAGCATTAACTTGTGGTAAGAAATAGAAAGCATTTTGGGGGGTGTTTATTGAAAGGTGTACGCTAAGTAGCAAAAAAAAAAGTCATGGTGAGAATTAATGTTGATATAAAGGGGCCAATGTGATCATGAAAGGTTTCTGAAAAACATATTTTAAGTCAATGGATTCCAGGGCTAACTGACAACCCTGTGTTTTGTAAATCTGTGTTAGTTTTTGTAAGTCTATATTCTTTTGGTCAGGTTTGTGGCCACAATTATTATTGTGGTATGTACACATGCAAATGGAAATTTGTACCTATGCAAATGAAATTTGGTCCACGATACAGACATTAAATAGATGACCAAAAATAGAATGTAAAGGAGGAGAGACACACCAAGCAGGCTTGGAGCTTGTTCCTTTCTGCTCATTAAGTCAGCATGTAACATGAATTCCAAGAGTAGCAGAAAAGGTTGAGGCCATAATCAAACTGTCATGAGATTCTAAAGCACAACTGAAGACTGGACCTCTCATGAGGTCCTGCAGGTAGACCCACACAAACGAATCAAGTGGCTGAGAGGGCGCAAAAATTCATCCTGCACTCCAACTTCCTCCACGATGAAAAAATAAATCCTAGAACTTTATGGCGGTAAATATTATTATTTCACCAATTCATCCCATGGAATTCACATATCATTTCAATTTCGAACATCACTACTGAAGTACTAAAGAAAATATGGGATTCAAGTGACAGCGCATGTTCAGGATAATTTCTTCCTCTTGTTTGTTCTGGTCTGAATTCATTTGTAATCCTAACTATTCTCTGTGTACCATACAACTCTTTCCCGTTTAGAATTTAATTGGCTGAGCCTACTGAGACAAGCACTGAACCATCTTTGAAATGTATATTTCTCTATAGAACAGCTCAAAGGAACAGAGCCATCATGATGTCAAGATAGCATGCACTTTTCCCTGGACAGAGGTGAAAATGTTCTTGGTGTCGTTTCACGAGATTTTTTTCTCTGTTAATGTCATATGGGGAAGTGTGGTGTCTCATGCCATTTCTTGGATTGATGGAGACCAAGTCTCAAATGAATTGATCACTACAAGAATGTGAATACACACCTGAAGCCAATATTGTCAGACTATGAAATTCCCAAGGATTCCCTTCTCCAAGAAATGCAGAATATGGATGTATTTAGCATAGTTATCATTCTGGCTACTTACAATCTGTTTCCTACTACTTTTTTCTTGGTCACTTTTTACTGAAATGGAGAGCATATGTTTGTTATCTGATACTATATATTGTATTAAGCTAACATTGCTTGTTGCAGCAATCTGATCTCAGGGTACAGCTTTCTATCAGATGTTGCCACAGGAACAAGGATGCTCTTCAGATAGCGACATTTTCATGCATATTTACATTCACTACCGACATGACACTTGGTAGGTCAAAGTCTTCCTATTTCTTTGATTCTTCCATGCAGCAGTGATTTATTCATACATAGCCTGACTTCCTCCAGGTATGAGAAAGATAATAGCATGGAAGCCCAATCTTGTTACCAGGACAATGCTAATACCAATGTAAAAAGGAAGTTTTAGATTTGTGTGTGACTCCCTCTTCTGTGTAGGAGTTCTGAAACTGAATGAGGTTCTGTCTCGTAGAAGTGAATACACTTTAGTGGAGACCTTTTGCTCTACCAGTCAACTTATCGGCTCCCTTGATCTCACCATCGTCTGTCGTTTTGATGATGCAAGGCGATATCCCAGGGGTGTACAACATGGAATGTCTTAGCCTTATTGAAACATGTAGAAACATGTATCATAGAGTCTCAATAGTGGCTTATTGTCCTGGTCTTTTGCAAAGGTCACTTTCACCCTAATCGGTGAAAGAATTCATTTTTATATTGCCATATCAGTTTTGCTTCCTGAGTCATACATACTGTATATCAGATATAGCTCCAAATTATAGGGGGGGGGGAAGAGCCACAAAGCTGATACTAATAGAATTTCCAGACAGACGACTATCATGAGGGCGAAAAAGTAGAAGTAATAAAGGAAAGGAAAGTATTAGTCTGCAAGATGAGATGGGTGCCCTGTTTGTGACAGAAAGGTTAAGGGGAGAGACACCTGCTCAGCTCAGTATTAACTAAAATACCATAAATAATGCTATGCAAAAGTGGACACTAGAGAGCAGACAATGATTGACATGTTTTACAATTCATAAAGTCTACTTGTGTCCAAAGCTAAAGGCAAGAGCTCCTATTCAATGAAGCCGTGCTCATATGACTAAGAGCACAGGAATGAAGCCATGAAGCATAACTTGTGCAGCTTACTATCTCCCATGAACATTACACTGCTGTTGAATCTACATATTAATTGACTCACTCAATCTTACTGTTTTCTCTAGGTCCTGCTCACTCACTTTGCTTGACTTTATGGTGAAGTAAGGGAAATGAAAGAGAAGTTAAATTACTTCCTGGATTACCTCAGGTGTACACTTGAACTAAATAGAACTCAGCCTTGGGGTCTGGAGTGTGATGCCCATGGTAGAATGCTTGCCTCTTAACTACAAGGCCTGGGTTAAACAGCCACATGTTTGTGAAACAAGGGGAAGAGGGAAGGAGGGAAGGAGGGAAGGAGTAAAGGAAGGAAGGAGGAGAGAAGGTAGGAAGGAAGGCAGACTCCATATCTATGTTTCTGCTTCTAATAAAATGGTCCCTCCATCTCTAAAAGTGATGTTTTGAAGAGTGGGCAATACCTAGACCATTCCCCAGTGTATTTAGAGACGATTCTGTTGTGGTGCTAGACAAGTAGGTGGCATATAAAGGTGGTATGCTAGGCGATATTGATGCAGGCTGTTCTGTTATTATAGTGTGCTGCATCTACTCTGTTTGAAAGGGTGGTATGAGGTATGAGAACGTTTCCTCCGAAGGATGAAATACTGAGCCTCAAATGTAGGCCACTACATTGCATTAAACTGCAGAGCTACTGTATGGCAAAGGACATAGCTAGCAAATTAACTAGAAAGAGTGGGAGAAGATCTTCGCTAACCATACAACAGACAAAGGCCTCATATCTAAACTATATCAACAGCTCAAAAAATTGAATCACTCTAAAACTAATCTCCAAAGAAATAACTATCCCATTAAAAGATGGGCCAAAGATTTAATCTAATAACAACAGGTGCTGGAGGGGATGTGGCCAGGAAGGATCACTACTACACTGTTGGTGGGAGTGCAAACTCGTTCAACCACTATGGAAAGCAGTATGGCAGTTCCTCAAAAGACTAAACATAGAAAGGGGGGAAAACCAAGACGGGTGGGGGGTGTGGAGGGGGGAGGGAAATGGGTACCAAGACATGTGAAAGGGTATCAATGTATGTGAATTAATGCACCTTCTATCTGGCAAATATCATGTAACCCTTTTACTAATTACAATAAAAAAATTAAAAAAAAAGACTAAACATAGAGCTCCCCTATGACCCAGCAATTCCACTACTTGGCATTTACCCAATCATCCAGAAACAAGGACACTAGCACAACAATGTTCATTGCAGCACTATTTACCATAACAAAGATATGGAACCAACCCAGATGCCCCTCAGTTGATGAGTGGATCAACAAGATGTGGTATTTATACACAATGGAATTCTATGCTGCTGTCAGAAAGAATGACATCGCCCCATTTGTAAGGAAATGGAAAGACTTAGAAAAGATCATATTAAGTGAAGTAAGCCAGACTCAAAGGAACTTAGGCTCAATGGTTTCCCTCATTTTTGTCTTAATCAGAAGAAACCTTGGGCTCTCCTAGCAGAAATTACAATAGAACAAAACGAAATACATAAGGCCATATAGTATGATGCTAAATGAAAAGACCTTAAGGATATTGAAACAAAAGCTATATAATGAGTGATTGTTGTCCTTAATGAACTATGCAATCTCTCATCTCTTTTGCTGTCTCTTGGTTATCTCATATGGTTACAGTATTTTACCTTGTTATCTGATATATTGTATATGTGCTTATTTGGTTATTTGAAATCGGATAGGGAAGGAGGTAAAACAACATGAGGGGCGGGGGTCATGGGAGGGAAATGGGGACCAAGACATGAGAAAGGGTATCAATATTTGTGAAGTAATGCACCTTCTAACTGGTAAATATAATGTAACTGTTCTATTAATTACAATAAAAATATATGAAAAAAATTTAAATAAAAAAGTGTAAGCCCCTAAATGAAGGGTCAGTGTGTACGTGCCAATATGAAGTCTGGAAATACATTTCTGTGATTTTTTTCTCCTTTAACCTGTTCCTGATTAGATGATAGATTTGAAAGTGATTTCTGATTAAGTCATTATGCAAAAGGTAGAAGAGTTAATCTTTTCTTTTTTGTACTTTTTTCAGTCTTTCATCTTTCCCTTGCCATACTTTTCTCTATAGCACCATAATTCACATTAATTTTCTATGGTTTCTGGACCATGAAGTTAAATATTCTTTTGTTTCCTTTTTCTTTTCTCCTCACATTAATGCTGTGGTATATTTTGTATTGTACGACAAAAACATGGGTGATTTTGTATGGCTTTGGGTGTGTGTGTGTGTGTGTGTGTGTGTGTGTGTGTGTGTGTGTGTGTATTTTTGGGAAAATCTTATATGATTTTTTTTTTATCAATGGTGTGGTGCAGATGAGTGCAGACAATGGTACTTAAGTGAGTACAGAGAAATCCCAAGAGACGTGGAAAAAGCCAGTCTCACCATATGAAGCACCACCAGACTTCTGGAACATTCTAGGCTGCTTTGTTTCATTTTGTTTTGTTTTGTTTGCTGGTACCACAAAACAAATTCTCATCTTCAGAATCAAAGATTTGTGCTAATTTGTTCAATGTGAATATTTATTCAAAACACTAGGCTTTCTGCAATGTGGTCTCCAGGATGGAAAGTTTGGAAACTTAGAAGTGAATTTCTTTCTTGTATTGTTTTTAGGCAACATTACCTATGAGTCTCTTGCTTGTGTACAATCATTGTGTTCAAGCACTGAATTAAGAATTTTTTTCCTGAGAAAATTGTTTTTATTTTGTCTTGTTTATTTGTTTGTGATCAGTTATGGGGCTTGAACTCTGGGCCTGGGCTCTGTCCCTTAGATTTTACTCAAGGCTAACGCTCTACCAATAGAGCCACAGCTCCATTTCAACTTTTATTTCTCTTTTATTTCTTTTATTTTTTTCAACACAGATTCCTTTCTTTTCTTCTCTCTTCCTTCTTTTCTTTTTAGGGAATTTGAATTAAGAGTCTCAGAGACTTTCTTTTCTTAAGTGGCTTCAAATAATGACCCTCAGATCACAGCTTCCTATAAAGCTAAGATTACGGTATGAGCCACCAGAGCCCAGCATTTTTTAAAAAAAATTATAAATGGAGATTTAACACTTGCTAGTCAAGCACTCTACCACTTGACCCATGCCTCTGGTCCATCTGTTTTAGCTTGTTTCAGGTAGTAACTGAGGATCATCCCCAAGCAGCCCCTTGGAGTACAATTCCTCTTTTTCCACGGCCTGCCTCTCTGGTGTTATATATATGTATCAATCATATGTCCTAATCATATGCTTTTTAACAATGATTTAGCTTGTAGGCATTGTGTATTACATTAATTATTTTTCAAATGTTTAACCAGTCTAATACACATGAACTAAATACCAATTGGTTGTAGCATCTAATCTTCATATATAATTGAATTTAGCTTGTTAATATTTTCTTGAGGATTTTTATGTCTATATTCATTAGAAATATTGTTCTTCCTGGCATTGCCTCCCCTTGTTTTAGTAGGATGATAATGCTGGCCACATACAAGAGGTAGAAAATGTTGCATTAATAATTTCCTCAAATATTTTATAAAAAAAATTGTTTTGTCTTTCAGTCTTTCACTAAACTTGTAATCCTAGCTACTTAAGAGGCTGAAATCCAAGGGTCAAGGTTCAAATCAACCCGGGTTAAAACAAAAACAAGCAAAAAAAAATCCCGTTAGATTATCCAATTAGTTAGTAACATTACGGGTGTTCTTAAAGTTATAGACATCCTGATTGGTTTTATGCAAGAAGGCAAACCTTTGTTACATGAAGAATTGAATTTCATACCTTCTCTCATTTTTCAAATGGATGATCAGTTCTCTCAAATTCATTTAGCATAAAAATCATGTCCCTACAACTCTATCCTATGCAAAGTTTCAGAACATTTGCAGAAAAGGTGGAAGGTAGCATTATTCTTTCTGGAAGCTTGCAGTATATCTGACGAGATAAATGTGACTTTCTTAAGTGTTTAATGAGACCAAAATAAGGAATTGTATTAAAACAAATAAAGAAAATGATGTAGCATTTCCAAGGTATAATCTTAATGACTAAAAAGCAAAAACAAAAAAGGAGATTCAACTTATATTAAGTTTAAAGACAACCAAAAAGAGATCCAGGTGTGGGTTTACCTGTTGGGCTGCATTCTCCTCTTTGAATATCTTGTCTGGTATTGCAATCTCTGGTACTTTGACCCTTGGCCTACAGAAACTGGGAACTTGTCTAATCAATAAGTAAGTAAGTAAATAAATGAATAAATAAATGAAAACAGCATACAGATGGATCTCAAGGCGAATTTGCCTTGTTTTCTGATTCCTCCTACCATTTTCATTTCATACTGGTCACTGGCTCAAGGGAATGGTTGTTTGTGGCTTCTGCTCGATCAATGCTTGTGTCTGAACCTTGCAGACAGAGTTAAGATCACCAGAGGAATATCAATAATCATAGTTGCTAAGATCTTGAATGCACATTTAACTCATTTGTGCATCTTATTAAACATGCTGGCCCAGGTCCTGTGGACTCAAGGTAGCTTGAGCTTTTGCATTTCCAGTTACCTCTAGGGTGACTTCAGAGCTATTAAGTTGTTAGGTCCTGATTCCTATGAGCAGAGGAGTCCAGAAAGCATTCCCAAAGCGTAAGTGGAACATTTATGTTTGCTCTGTTGGCTTGCCTGCTTGCTTCTCCTATCAGTGGAGGAGACAGAAACCAAGGTATTACAGGATAGGCAGATGCTGAGCCACAGATCTGTCTGAAACTAGAGATACTCTTCATTTTATTTTATTTTTACCAGTCCTGGGGCTTGAACTCAGGGCCTTACCACTGTCCTTGGGCTTTCTCAAGACTAGCACTCTACCACTTGATCCACAGCACCACATCTGGCTTTTTTCCCCATGTATGTGTTACCAAGCAATCGAAGCCAGGCCTTCGCGCATGCTAGGCAGGTATTCTACCACTAAGCCATGCTCCTGGCCCCACAGATACTCTTCAAACACAGAGTAGGGATGGATAGAAGTAGTTAAAAGAGCCAACTAAGTGTTGAGAATAAGAGCTGAAAAGAACCTGGATGCGGATAACTCTACCTGCTCAGGAGGCTGAGATCTGAGGATCAGGGTTGAAAGCCTGCCCAGGCAGAAAATTCCACCCAAAAAATTGTTCCAAAAGTGGAGTTGTGGTTCAAAGTCAAAGAGCTCTAGCTTTGAGCAAAAAGAACTTAGGGATAGCACCCAGGCCCTGAGTTCAAGCCCCACAACCGACAAAAAAGAAATACATTAAAAAGAATAACTTTGATGAGTTGAGGAGGAGGCACAAATAGGTTCTATGGTGTCAGATGGCCTGACATGGAACCCAGGTCTGCTAATCACACGCTTCAAAGTTACCCAGATCTTCTGAACCAATTCTTCGTCCATTGCAAACTTGGCGGGAAAATGTTGCTCTGAAGCTCTCATGTCATAAGCCTACTGTGAAGTTCAAATCAGTTACTCCTCTAAAATACTTAGACTAGCCTTGTACATCTACAATGCACTCTATAGATTGTATAAAATAACAAAATTAGAAATAAGCTGAACACAGAAGTTAAAAGTTGAGTGATAGTGTTCGTAAGGTGATAGCAATGAGCTAAAAGCTACAGAGCTCTGATTTCATTATGCAATCAGAATTACCTAGAAGGCTTGTTTTTATTGATGCTTTACAGTACTAGGCTATAGACTCAATTAATTCACACTTATTAATTGAGTGCTCTGCCACTTGATCTCTGTCCCTAAGTCCTTTGGCCTTATTTATTTTTATTTAGGGTCTCACAGTTGTTGTACATGCTAGTGTTAAAGCACAATCTTCCCACTTATATCTATTTCAGTAACTGTAATTATATCTTGTTCTTTGAGATATGACATCACAATTTTTTTGGGCTAACCTCAAACCAGTCTCCCTGTTAAATGGGGTAATCTGCATGAGCCACTGTGTCAGAAGACTTGTTAAAGAAAGACATCTCTGGATTTTATCCCATTGTTTCTGATTCTACTGATCTTAGAATACTCATTAAAATGGTTTTTTTTTAATCACAGGGTATCCATTGACCTGGTGCTGCTCATTTAATTTTGTGAGCAAATGGGTCGTGGGTCTCAAATCTGAGTGCCCAATAGATGAAGACTGGGGAGTTCACCAGTCACACCAAGACTTTAAATTATAGATGATGGAACAAAGTCTGGAGAGACAGGGAGCTGATGTTGTGTGGTTTCCTTCCTTTAGTCTATGGTTTTCCATCACATAACGTAAAATAGAGAACCAAGACATGGGAACACAAGGGCCCCCCCTGTGTCACACAAGTGCAAATTGTCTTCTCAGATTTTAAGTTCAAGAAAGCGTCTTTTTCCTTTCTTGGAGGAGCTGATATTTAATATGTCATTGAGACTAGGCTTCGACATACAAGTTCTGGAATGTGTCTCTGGGTAGAATAGACTCAATAAAGTAATGCAAATTTAGAAAGCTCTCTTCTGGTTAATTCTCAACCTTTATAACCTTGTTCGTATATATTCTCTGAAAACTCTGGTCCTCCTGAGGCCTGAAGATAAAGTATTGGAAGCAGATGGGATATGTCTCGCAAGTGGATGACTGGAGTTTCAGGGAAGTAGGTGATTTTTGCATAGACTTTAGACTCGGTGGATGCGAGGAGCATGAACCAAGAAAGATACTTGGGAAACAATCACTGAAGGCCGAAAAGCCAAACCAGAAGATGGGGTTTTAGTTTGTATTCATAGTGAGATTGTGAAACCCGACATTGAGTCATGGGATAATGGAGGCTCGGTCCAATTGGTAAAGGATTTCTTTCTTTAAACAATTCCACATTAATGTGCCTGGTTCCAGAAATAAACTCACAATGATGAGTCGCAAAAGCTCAGGCAGGTATCATTTATGAACATCCCTACGCAAAGAAAGCTAGATAGGAAACTACTGTCATAATAACTTAGAACACTTTGAATCTCCTTCTATTATTAAGTTTATTAGATTTATTTTTTTATCTTTGGAGGAGATCATTTTCTACCACAAGCGTTCTGTCCAAAACTCCAAAAAATGAATATGACTCATTTGTCTAACTGCACAATGATAGAATGAAATACTTGGAGTTCTTAACCTAAATCTTCTTTAGGTTTGCAGGATTGTGTGGGTACATGTCATTATGCTCCTCTTTCAGGGTGCTTCATTCTAAAATCATGTTAGTGTAACCACTTGGTCTCCCAGAGATATCGAGAAGATAATTTCACATTCCTGGAAAAGAGTAAAGGTAATAGGATTCTCAGTAGTAGTTGGATTAATAATCATAAGAGCAGTAAGGCAACAGTATCTTACTGTGAATATTTTATTTACTGTCATGTAAAATGAACTCAGCTTGAAGATTTTAAAAAATCTATGAAAAGATGAAACTCTAGCACAGTCTTTGAGGTTTCTCATTTTAAAATATGCAGTCTTTATAGAAAACACATCTTTGTATCTTCTGGGGTAAGGAAGGGAGAGACTTGCATTTAAACAGCACAAAATTATTGTGCCATTCTGCTTTCAGCATGTGTAGCATGCTTTAAAGAATCAAATGAAAGCACTGGTCTTTCACACCTGTAATCATAGCTACTCAGGAGCCTGAGATCTGAGGATCATGGTTCTAAGCTGGCCTTGACAGAAAAGTCCCTGTGAAACTCTTATCTCTTATTCACTACCTCAAACCAAGAAGTAATGCAGTGGCTCAAGTGGTAGAGCACTATCCTTGAGCACAAAGAGGCTTAGGGACAACCACCAGACCCTGAGTTCAAGCCCTACAACTGAAAGAAAAGAAAAAAACAATAAAGCCCATTCCCCGTAGATCTTATTTGTACTCTCAGCTACTGGGGAAGCCAAGCATCCGAAAAATCATAGTTTGAGGCCAGCCTAGGCTGAAAAAAGATGTGAGAGCTCCTTCTCAGCCCATAGAGGAGTAGAGACACATGCCTGCCTGCCATCCAAGATGTGTGCAGGGATGCGATTTAGAGGATCTAAGTTCTAGGCCAACCTTGGGGGAAAAGAAAGAAAGAAAGAAAATGGATGAAAGTCAGATGTGATTGTGTCTGTCATCTCATCTACTGGAATTGTAAAAGTGGATGAAGCTCACACAGCTCAGATGTGTATCAGGCTAGGAAAATGAGACTGGAAGTACATCTTAAGGATATGACGTTAACCCGTAACTAGCACTAGGTTTTGAGTACAAACTCCAATACCACCTTCCCTACAAATAAAAGACTCCATTTTTTTTTTTACTTTGCCAGGCTTGGGGCTTGAACTGAGGACCAGGGCACTGTCTTTGGGCTTTCTAAAGGCTAGCACTCTACCACTTGAGTCACAGCACTACTTCCAGCCTTTTCTGTGTATGTGGTACCAAGGAACAGAACCCAGGGCTTCATGCATGCGAGGCAAGCACTCTACCACTAGGCTACACTCCTTTTTTCTGTGTGTATTTTAGTACATATTGTTTAAACTACTGACATAAAATGGTGTATAATGTAAACAGGACGTGAGAAGCCTGCCACTTACATGGCTCAATACCCTCTTATGCTCTCTGTCCTTTAGGGAAATCTTTCAGATTTATTTTGTTAAAATGAAGGATTATTATCTGGAAGGAGTAAACACACACTGGTAGGATGTACTTAACTGGATGAAATCTCGATTGTCAAATAGGACAAGGAAGGATGGAATTATGTTCTGCATTGGTGAGAGAACATGAGAAAAATCTCCCAAAGTCCATATGCATGACCCAGATGCCTTTACCACTCATGGTCTCCATGGATCTCCAGTTCTCCATGGATCTGTCTTCTGGAAGTATCTCTTTCTGTCTGTTTCTATACCCTTCTCTATCCCTCATTCAGGTGGAGAAAGAGAGAGTATTATTGTGGGGAAAGCTTGTAGCAGCTAGGTAATAGAGCAATAACAAATCCTACTTGCAAATTCACAAAACTACTCGTACTGTGAAGTGGGCAGGAAACTGTCTTGTGCTTTTAGAAGAAACAAAGGACATTGTCTTAGCATCTGCACAAGTCCCTCTGGCAAATCTAATGTCCCCGTGATCTTTGACAGATCATTCCATATGTTCAAAGTATACAGGTGAGCCTTTTTGAGCACATATTTGCTCTGGTCTGTCATTTTCTCTGTTTTCCATCAGTCTCTCTCTGTGTCTCTTTTCATTTTTAAGAATCACCATCTCGCCAGGCACGGTGGCTCACGCCTGTAATCCCAGCTACTCAGGAGGCTGAAATCTGAGAATCTCAATTCAAAGCCAGCCAGGGCACTAAAGAACACGAGACTCTTATCTCCAATTAATCACTAGAAAAGAGGAAGTGAGGCTGTGACTCAAAGGGTAGCCTTGAGCTGAAGAGCTCAGGGACAGTGCCCAAGCCCAGAGTTCAAGTCCCACAACACACACACACACACACACACACACACACACACACACACACACACACACACACACACATCCCCATCTCCAGCCAGGTGCCAGTAGCTCATACCTATAATCCTAGCTACTCAAGAGGATGAGGTCTATTGTGTTTCAAAGCCAGCCTGGGCAGAAAAGTCCCCATGAGGCTCTCACATCAAAATCACCACTCAAAAACTGGAAGTGGTGCTATGGCTCAAAGAGGTAGAATGCTAGTCTTGAACAGTAACGCTCAGAGACAGTGTCCAGGCCCTGAGTTCAAGCCCTTTAACCAGCAAAGAAAAATTATAAGTATCTGAGATCAAGCAGGAGCTCAAGAATTTTTGGATTCCCATCATTATTTCTATTATTCGGTGGAACAAACAAAATGAGGAAAAGGCACTTCAGTTCCTAATGCCATTCAGCCACACATGAGAGAAAAGATCTTAGCAGTTTTAGGGCATAATTAGAGCATGCACTTTCTATTCTAACTCCAAATCCATTTATTTTGAAGATGGGATGCAAATAAAATTTGAGGTTGCACATCTCAGATATATGATTTCCTTTCCAAGTGTTTTGAAGAAACTATCAGTAAACAGCTTCAAAAAATAATAAGCTGCATGAGGTCCTGGTAGGTTTGGGATTGAAGTTTTCTGTGCTCTCCATCCAGTCTCTGTGGACTAATTGAATCGGCCTAATTGAGCTACAAATCTGAGAATGAATTCTTAAGAGATTTGCAAACCTGCAGCTTGCAGATAAATCAAAGTGATTACAAAATAGTCCTTTCTCACCATGTTGGCTTCAGGAGTCTCTGAAATAAAAAAAAGGAAGGGAAATGTTCACACTCCAAAATGAGAGCTGGTCAAGGTTCAGGATGAGTTTTGTGCAGATGTTACTGTTGGCTTGTGTTTAAAGAAAGTTTTTTTCACTTCAAATCTGAATGGTGATCTAATGTTCTTTGCAAATATGAGACATAGATTGGGGTGTTTTTTGTTCTTTTTTTTTTTTTTTTTTTTTTTTTACAAATTGACCTTCTTACTACTGCTGCTGTGATGTTCAGAATGATCTGATCAAAGCTTAATTAAAAAAGTGATTTTTTTCAGGAAAGCAGAAAAGTCACTGGACCTTGAAATTCCTATAATTTCTTGGCACCATGTGTATTAATCTATTCTTTGGGATTCACCACAATAAAAATTTCATGTGACAAATCTTCCTGAACTTCAAAAGGTATATATTCTAATGGAATAAAATAAAAATTAAATAAAAATACTCTAATGGAATAAAATAAAAATTTAAAGAATCTCATGTAGTTGAAAACCAGTGCTTAAGAGACCTGATGGTAAGGAATTTTGAAGGTTTCTTGGCACTTAAGCATTATAAATGATGTAAATTTTGTGTTCTGAAAATGTTTCAAGAAAATGATTATGTGGTCTAATCTGATCTTTACCAGTGCAACCTTTTGGTCTTTGGTAATTATTTGCAGATATAAGGAGTAAAAACCCCATATTCATAATTATACTTTTGTCAAGTCAAAACCTGACACATTGATATAATCAATTCTGTTGCTGGGTTAATTTCCATTTACACAACTGAGTAAATAACTCCTTTATTTCTCCCACTTTAATTTTCTGGAACAGAGACATTCTGATATTTTTATCACGCAACATAATGGTAGAAGAGATTGGATTTTTCTGCAAAATACAAGTGCTGGTACATTTGAATATTTCATATCTTAAGTGTAGATTATTTGAGTTAAAAAATTAAACCTTGGTATCAAAATAGGCAACATAATTCATGTACTTTTGAGAGTGGGCTCTACTTTTTTCTGAAACCACTGAGGAAATAATGAGAATTTACAAACCACTTTTTCAGATAATTATTGTTTTGCAGCTTATTTTTCAAATCGCATCTTAAATTAGGTTGGAAACTTATCCTTGGCACAGGAGCAATGCCCAGGAGACCTAAAATGTTCCAGTGAAAAATAAGCCTGTGCTACAATCAGATTAGATTTTTGTAAAGTTCATCTACAAGCTTCTTGGCTTTTACTTCCAAATCCATTTTATCATATGCACTATAAATTGCAAAGCAATCACAGGGAAAGATATGCTGAGCAGCTGTGTTGCTATTAGAAAATTTCTGAGAATTAAATTAACGATGGCAACGAAAAGGGTGAATGAGGATGCATGTGGTCATAGTACTTTATTTGCATCTGTGAGAATAGATTAATAAAACCTGTTGGAATTGGTTGAGAAGGGGATCATGGGATTAAAGATTGAGGGATGAAGAGGGTGGGTTTGATCATCAATAGCCTGGACATCTGAAAAATATCACAATAAATCCTTCCTTCTAGTACAATGAATGTATGCTAAGAAAATGTGGATGACTAAATAAATTAACCAACCATCGCATATGACCCCGTGGCTGGTGTCATACTGCTGATCAAGAAGCTACTGTAGAAGATTTCTTTTAGATTTCCTTTGTGCCTTTTATTGAAGGACGGAATAGTCGATGGTTCCCAATATCTTCTCTACACCCACTCACACACATATAAATAGATATATATGGATGTATTATGTGTGTATGCACACACACACACACACACACACACACACACATATATATATATCTATATATATCAGTAGATCCAAAAGTCTGACTTATGGAGTAACTAAACATCTGACCAATGATTCTCTGCCTTTGCTTCTCTCTCAAGTTGTCAGGCCATTGGTTTTCACAGTGACCTTGAGATTTGTTAGATCGAGGAGCAGCTATCGATTTTTACTTTAAGTTTCTTCTTTTCTTGTGAGGGAAGGAGGGACAAATTACAAAATCTCTGGGCTCCAATGAAAACCTGAAGATGGTATATTCATTTTCAAAGCTGATTGGTATTACTGAATCAGGTTAATGAGAAATGGTGTGGGGATGTTGCAGGTGCTATTTCTAGAGAATCTTTTCCATGTATGAATTGGAAAGCATATGTACTATTTTTCTCATATTTCTCCAATTTGACAATCTTTCAATTGTCCCAATTTGACAATCTCATTTATATAGAAAGAAAATGTTCATTTATAGTAGAAAAGATACAAATACTTCTTGCTCTATAGCTCTAAAATTTTTTCATCAAAATGGCTATATTGAGTGGGGCGAGGGAAATGGAGACCAAGACATGAGAAAGGGTATCAATGTTTGTGAAGTAATGCACCTTCTATCTGGTGAATATAATGTAACCCTTCTATTAATTACAATAACAAATATGGAAAAAGAACAAACTGGCTTTATCTCATAAACATAGCATTTGGTTGAAAAATGTGAGTGCAGAGTAAAACCTGACATATGTATTAATTTAAATAAATTCCTAAAAATTTAAATACAAACAACAGTTAAAGATGTCAAAATAATGGCTAATACCAGCCAGGAGACATGCAGATTTGAGAACTTACAGTGTTGCTTAGAGTTTGTCTCCACATAAAATAATAAGAGAGGTGTTGCATTGTGGTATACTACATTTGACCAAGAACTGATATCTACTAGATATCTCTTAGCTGTCTATCTATAACTACCATATTCTCATTACAATTCCATAAGGAGTATAAGCATCCTCTTCAGTCTTTCACTCCTTAATAATTTTAAAAGAAATGATAGAAGTTTTTTTCTCATTTATTTAAAAAAATCCAATCATTTCTCTTAACATGTGTTGCATTGTTTAGTGCATTCACTAATACTGAGAGGTATCTGGATTTATGTTCATTCATTTACAGCATCTGTTTCCATTGTAAATTTTCAGAATATTAATGGATGCATGAATGGAGCTCTTGTTATCACAACATAAATGAAGATAGCAGACTCGTATATTAGGGAACAGGTTTTACCCAAAGGAACACAGTAGATAAATTCTGTTAAAATGTGTCCTACAAACTGCAGTGTACTACATTTTACCAAGAACGAATATCTATTTATTTATTCTACCTCCACCTTCTTTATGATTGCCTGGATAGACAATGATATTATTTGAAATACTCTAATGCATTGTGCATATGAAAAGGTCATATCTTCCAATCTTGCATTAAAATAAACACACACGCCAAATCTGCTCTTGTTAAAGAGTTGAACTTAGGATGTATTTCAATTTTACTTACAAATTGGATTTCAAATAGAAAGAATATTGTAATACTGGGTAAGAAATATACATGTAAGACATTGTCTCCATATATGTGGCCAAATATGTACCTTTAAATAATGTATCTAAGTATCTCCTATGTGTCTTGAAATTATGAGGTAAAAATAATCCATATTATTCATTTCTCATTTTCCTCTGATTTTAAAATAGATACAAATAAACAACCATCAATTTCTTTAATTTTCCCAATGGTGAATACATATTTTTCTCTTTCTTTCTCATGCCCAGTTATATCTGAAGGCATCCTGTCCATATTACATCAGCCCAGGTCCACAAAAGAAACAAAAATCCTGGGCCTTAATGGGCCCATCTCAACCAACTAGCTATGTAAGGTGACATACTCGGCACATACTCCGAAGTCTCTAAGTAGGGCAGTGATGGACCCACAGAAAAGGAAAATACAAGGACTTTGGGATGTGGCTCAAATGTGGCATGGCCTAAGGTCACAACTGTAAATACCAAAAATGATTTTTTGAAAAGTAAAAAAAATCTCACTGTGGGATATTTCAAAAAAGATGAATATGAACTTTGTGAATTAATAAAATTAATATACTTTTGATGGACAGTAAAAGAAAGAATCTAGATTTGCTTTTTAAATTTATCATGGTCATAGCTTTTCTTGTAAAGTGCAGGGCTTATGATCATTCTATTTCAGTTCATAAAATAGAAAGCATTTAAAAAATACTTAATGTATAAAACATAAATACCAGGGACAAATTATGTGAATGGCTTCTAAAGCTTAATTGAGTTGCTTGAAGATAGTTAAGTTAGTTAAAACATTTTTATTGATGCTATTTTAAAAGTGCTTTAAATGAGGAACTAAGAAATTATGAGAAATGGTTTTTGATTTCGATATCTAACATGAAGGTGATGAAGCTAAGATTCAACCATAAAAATATTTAACTATTTACCAATCCATATTTCTTCTGTTTACGTGATTACAGATTCTTTTTAATCTTCTTAAAGTGGGTTAGCATCAGGAAATGTACTTTATAAAATGCTCTTTTAGGGTTATAGAAAGATACTTTATAAGAAGTAATAATTATAAGTCCCTTACCTTCTTGGAAAAGAAAGTATAAGAACATAAATATCTCATCCTAAGGGATGTAGTGCTAAGTGCTACGAAAACATTTTAAGAATATGCTAAAAATAATCACAATATATCTTACAATGTCACTTTTTAAATACAGTTTTAAAGTGATGAGCTGGGGGACCATTTCTGTTAAAATTTCTCCTGGGAGTCTTTGTTATTAGTATCAACCACAAATGCTGAAGACATTAATGCTTTGTTAATAATTTTGATTCTGAAAGAACTCCCTTAGGAAACAGAGAATTGTTTTCATTCATACAGTTGTAGGAATTTCAGAGGAATACCACCATGCTTCCACAAATAAATTTCTATGCACATTGAGTGAATGGATCAACGCATGTATCCAGGATGTAAAGTTCTGTACAAGTTTGGGGAAAAATTTAGGTTCTACTTCATTGAGCAAAAGGGACACTAAAAGGGAAAATGTTTTCATGTTCAGCAGTGTAAAATAAAACCTAAAGGAAATATAGTTGAGGTCTGCTTTATGTTTTAGGTGCCTTAGTTGAGGTTTCTGACAGAATTGGTTTATTTGAGTAAGCAGTGTGCAGATTAACAGTTTTCCTTAGAGCAAATGTCTACATTCACTTCTAAAATGTTGTATTTTAAGAAGTACAGTGACGCCTGACCCATGACCTGTGACAGCTCTCAGAACTGTGTGTCACTCTTTGAACTTCCTACATACTCAGTCAGATTTGCTGAGAAGGTGTGTTTTATTTTTTTTAAATAATTTTCTTTGTTCAATTTTAAACGATTCAGAAGCAGCATTATGGATTTACTAATGATCGTATACAAAGGGCTACCTTGATGTTAAAATAATGCAGTTTCCCCAAACACCTATATTCCTTTCAACACAGTATATGTAGCCCTGTTCTATGTCCGTGTTTTGTCCCCCATTCAGATTGGACACTCCTGTGGGAGTCACAGTTCCAAAGCTGAGCTGCTAGCTGAACGCACCATCTCCAGGTTGAGTGTCTAAGGCCAAATTGCCAGTACCCAAGGTCATGGTAGGACATCTCTGATGGTTCCTCGCACCACCAGGCTCAGGAGTGTCCTGAGTCCATTCCATATCCTACAGGGATGACAGTAAGATGTCCTTCCAGAGCACGTCATGATGTTCCATGCAGTCATAGAATTGGGGACTGATCTGACAAAGTTTATTCAACAAGGAATGAAAAGTCTAAGTATTAGAAAGTATTGTCTTGGGAAAGAATATAACTCTGCTTCTCATCCCAGATACTGAAGGAAGCCATAGCTTTCCATGGACATACGCTTTCTTTAACAGTTCTTCTTTTTCAATTCCAGTCCTCGATGTTCTAAGGGTCATGGAGTTTGCCAATTGGAGACTTAAACCTCAACGGAGGCAGATTTATGTCATGTGGACTTCCATTCCTTCATGCATTTCATTTATTCTTTTCTTCAGCCTGTGTGAGAGACAGCAGGAGAAAAAATGTCTTTATTTCTATTATCTTTATGGTTTTTGCCAAAGAAAATGTTATGAATGAACAAAGTCCCTAAGATAGCAAAACTATATAACCATCAAACCTATTTAGTATTCTACCTTTCTTTTTAATTTATTAAGGAAACTGTTCCAGAAGATTTCACCATATGATTTATCAATGTTTTTAAGCCAAGAAACTAGAAACAAAGTAAGAGATACTAAAACAAATTTATAATTACGTATAGAAAATTCGGCTAGCTACCAAACTTTCATATAATTAATTAAATGGACATTTTTTTAAACTCAATATAAGTTAAGTAAACAATACATTCCTTGATATCAGATTGCAATATCTACAGTTAGGGTTTCTGTATTAGTCTGCTGTAGTTTAATTTTTTGTTTTGTTTTGCTTTCTGGTTTTTGCCAATCCTTTTGTGTATCAAAAATGGTGCAAAAATGGCTTCCATTCATGTCAAAAGGATTTTTTAAGAATCTGAAATATAATACTTGCCAACAGGGAGAATTGTCTTTCAAGCTCATGTTTCTTCTGTAAACTTGGCTGTCCAAAGACAGTACATGTTCTTGTTTCAAGCTGCAAGAACTCTCTGGTGTATGTTTGCAATGACACTGAATTAATATGAGGGTGGAAAAGAAGAATTAATTATTATTTTTCTTATGGGCCACTAGATGTTGATTTATTAGTGAGGACCAATGTGAGCTGAGTTTGTTTGCAAACCTCAAACCGCACGCTGCCCAGATTCTGTCTCACTGCTACCATAAATTTCCTATGTGCTAAATGAAAATAATTTGTCAAAACAAGTGTAAGTAGCTCTTGGTAATACAAATGTGTCTATAAATTTATTCTTATTAAAATTACCAGAGAAATTTTCCCATAACAATTATGGGAAAATGGTTTTGACATAGAAAGGTTAAAAAGGGGGCTACCTGAAAATTCATAGCAGAAATTATTGAGGTCTAAGACAGTATTCAAGGTCATTCATTTTTGAAAATAAGGAGAATTGTTTTCTCTTTACAAATGGTAAACTCTCAGAAAAACTTTTATATAAAACTAAGTTTTTTTGTTGTTTGATTTGTTTTGTTTGTGTGTGTGTACATGTGTTGCTAGTACTGGAGGCTAAACTCAGAGTCTAGGCACTGTATATAAGCTTTTGTGATCAAGGCTAGAGCTCTAGAAATTGAGTCACAACTCAGTTTGGTGGCTAGATGAAGATTAGAATCTCCTGGATTTCCCTGTCCAGGCTGGCTTTGAACAGCAAACCTCAGATCTCAGCCTCCTGTGTAGCCAGGATTAGAGATATGAGCCACCAGCACCTAGACTAGGCTGTAATTTTTTTATATTGCTGATTTCATAATTATTTTATGTAAGACATCCATCTCTTGAATGCCATATTTTTTTGTTTTGAGCATTAGGTCATATTACATTTCAGATGAAGAAAAAACTGTAGTGACTTAAATCCCACTAAAGTGTATGTATGGTAAAGATTCACTGCATTTCGTAATGACATTTTAGAAACCTGTAATTACAGAATAGTGGATTTTGTTAAACTTTCTCTCATACACATCTGCCTGTTATTAGTGAAATCTTCTTGTATAAAAATGGCTATGATTTGTATACTGGTATACTGTATATACACTTATTTGTTTATTTGAAATAGGGAAGGGAAGGGGGAAGCAAGACCAAGGGGAAGGGGAGATGGAAGGGAAAGGGGGACAAAAACACAAGAGGGGGTATCAAGGTTTGAGAAGTAATATACCCACTACCTGATGAGTGTAACTGCAACCCCTTACATATTATCCTGACAATAAAATACAATGAAGATTGGCTATGAGAACAACATACTGGATTGTGCTACAGAAGAGTATATAATTAAATGTGTGGGACAAAAGCATCAAGAAATACTGGGGATTTTTTTACTTTTTCATTTTTAAAATACTTATTTTTATTGAGTACTTGTACAAAAGGATTTCAATTCCAAAATTAGCTTCTGAGTAGTGCATCTTGTTATATTTCATCCTTTCCATGGCTCTCCTCCATCTTTCCTCATTCCGTCCTCATCCTCATGTTACATAGTTCAATATCTTACAAAGTTACATTGGATGTAATATTGTATTATGGACATAATTCCAGTAGTAATAACTTAATAATTCCTATAAAATATAATGAAGCCCATGAGTCTCTACTGACAAAAATGATACAATAAATAGATACATGGGAGAGAAAACACCCCAGTACAGTGTGATTCCAACTTACATTTAGAGAAGCCATGAGAAAGAAAGCTGTCAGTTACAAACATCACAATCAAGAATTATTGCAGATGATAAAATTAGTGAACAAAAATCGAATGAGAAACATGGAATTTATAGTCTACACATTCACCTACAAGAAACATACCAAGACAACATTAAGGCAAAGATTTATCTAAATGGAGGTATGTATTTTCAGTATGATACAATCAATAACACATACCTCCTCAAAATCCACGCTGTGAATGATAAGCGTTTTGTGGAATTCTCAAAAAAGAATCTAATCAGTAAGAAATACCAGACCAAACCCAAATTAAGGGTCAATCTAGAAAGTAAATGGCTACTATACTTCACATTTCAAAGTCCTGAGAAACAAATGAAGATGGATCAGCTTCCCTTAAATGGAGGTGCCTTAAGAAACTAGGCAAGTAAATGCTTTACTGTCTCCTTGAGCAGTCAAAAAGAAACAATTGGAGAATTAACAAAACTCAAACAAAAGCCATAGATACATTGACAACATTTTATGACCATTCATTTATTGTTTCTGTAAGAAAGCTACATGAATGTTATATGGGAATTGTCTCTTTTATTGACATATCCAACACACACACACACACACACACACACACACACATGCACAGAGAAAAAGCATAGCTCTTGAGCCTAGACTGGAGAAATTCTGAGTGTGACAGTGCACAGAGTTGAGCCTGTGTGCTGTTCAAGACGGACGGAGCCCCAATGCCTTGCAACCGAAGAAAAGCTTGTTCCATGCAGAAATTCCTCTGATACATCCCCATTCCAGGGACTTCTGATCGGGATAAGTAAGAATCATGCTATGAAGATAACTTCCTGTATTGGTGAATTATAACACAAATGCAAGAAAAGCCAAGATTTTGGGTTTAAAATAATACCATAATAATACATATTCCAAACAAGAAGGGAACAAAATAAAAATAGATGTGCTTTGCTCAGAGAACAGAGAATAATGGAAATTTACATTTTTTGCATTGTTTTTCAATTCTTTTGTGCATTGAGATTTATTAGTCTCAATAATGTTAATTTCCTCAGGCATTAGGAGACTTACCTTTAGTATTATCTATTTATAATATTGAAAGGATTCATACAAGTTGATTCTTCAGTAATTCATTCAGAAGAGAGAATATACAACTGTTAATTACATCCTTTCCACTGGTCTGCGGTATTAAAGTTTTCACATGTTTTACCTTCTTACTTCTCTAACATGCAGCCTACGGTTTCAATCTGAGAATCAGATTGGAAACACTGGCTCTTGAGGTGAGTCACACACTACTTAAATTACTCATCAGCGAAGTTCTCCCATTGCATGGAGATATGCATGATGTAATTTTGATCAATGAACGGTTAAGACAGAAAAACTAAGTAACAACTCTGTCTCTCTCTGCCCCTCTCTGTCTCTGCATCTTTCTTTCCATCTTCTTCTCAGGAACTATCAACAGCCATGAATGAAGTCAGGGCTTAATGACTGTCCTCTAGATCCCTTTATCCTTTATGAACTTCACCCAAGATAGAAATACATGTTGTCAAAGAAGGCTTCGGTAAGATGACTGATTACTCATACTTTACGAATGTGGGTAGACGACTGCCAATGTTCTCATAATGAAATTACATGATACTCTTATAAAAACACTGAAAGTAATCTTATACTTTGTCAAATAAACTCACCCCATGTAAAGTTATTTGTTTGCCATTTCCTGCTCTTGGATCAATTAGGTATTCTAAGTCTATTACTTTACCTTCATATTTATTTCCATTTTAAAATCTTAAAAAATTAATGCGTTACGTAGTTTCCATTAGAGTAACCACCCACATATTGTATTAGCCTTTGTTTTTGTTTTCTCCAAGGATGTCATAAATCTGTATGACACTTAATTTTTAACTGTAACCAGGGATCTTCTTGCATGTTTCTTTATTTTTGTTTTGTTTTCCTTGAGATGCTAGAGGTTGATCCCAGGACATTGTGTGTACCAAGCCAGTGCTCCATGACTGAGCTTTAGTCTTAGTACTTGGATGGTTGCTATTACCAAGAGACTGAATATGCAATCAAAGCAATACACATGTGACATATGTAAATCTTGTCCCAGGTGATGAAGAATAAACCTTATTTCTTGCTTTATCCACCTCATGTCTGCACTCATCTCAAGACTATCCAGCGAATCCTATACATTTCTTATACGATCACGTATTTCTTTGTCTTTCCTTTATTTTTTATTTTAAATTTCTTTTGCATTAAAAATTGACAAACTGTGGTAGTATCACATGAAACAATGCACTCAATTTATAATTGTTCCCATATTAACCATTTTCCATCTTTCTTTTGCCTGTGATTGGTTGCTTCCCTCAGGCTATGCAGGCAAATTGGTTACATAAAACTACACCTCTGAGAAATTCAAGCATGCTGGCATGGATTTCTGGACTCTTGCTGTGGTATTACTGCCAGTCTTATGTTACTTTATTAAAAAAAAAAGTAGAAGCTCACTTGCTGCAAGTTTGATAACAGGAAGATAAGATGGCAAGATATTTTAAAACACAGATTTTATGAGCCATATGGAATTCTATTTAGATAAAATATGAAAGAAATCTTCTCTATGTTCTGAGTGCAGTGAGGACCATCTTGGCACTAGTGAGACCACCCTGTTGACACAACAGAAACACCATATGCATGTGAGATGGAGAAGTCAGTGGTAGAATGGTGGAACTGAGTGGCTTGGTGTGATAGACTCTACAACATGCTTTACTTAGGACACTATCTAGATAGGTCTGTAAGCATCAGAAGGACCATAGCTGGGCAGATATGATAGAAAATGACTCTTTCTCTAGTCCATTATTTTGTTGTCCCGAACACATGCCATCTCTTCCTGTTAATAGGAAAAGTGATCTCTGACTATAGGTCACATTTGAGAAACTGTGTTTGGTGGTGTTGATTTGTAACATTACCTGAGTGGAAGATGGCATTCTGGTTACTCTGTTGGGATTTTTATATACAAACATCAAGGCCAGTTCAACCAGCTAATTTAGATGAGTATGTCACATCAGTTAGATTCTAAACCAATTCTAAACCAACACATACTGATATGGGAAAAGGTCTCAATGCTGCTGAAAAGAAATCCATAAGCAAGTCTATCTCTTTCCCATCCTTTTCATTCATGGATGAACAAGTCTGCTGCCACGGAATGTCATGAGGTATTGTCTGCCATATTGGAAGCAAGTGTGGAGAACTGACAGATGAGGTAGAAGCTGAAGCTCAGGAGAGCTTGACTGTACTGGTCCCCTGTGGCTTGTGGATTCATCTAACCCTTTATGTCTATCACCTTAGAGGAGACACTCATGACATTTCATCGATTACTAATATTCCTCTCCATTCTTTCTTATTTCCATGCTATCCAATTCATATAGACTCAACTCCTCCCATTTTTTTTTAAAAAATAATCTTTTGGCAGTTCTAAGTTTAAACTTGGGATTCTTTCTGCTAATCGGGCAATCCATGTTCTGCCATCGCCCTGCAATTCTTCCTGTTTTGTCTGATATTTTTGTTCCAATTGTCCAAATATATATCCTGCACATATTTTTTTTCTCTTTTTGGAGCTCAGCAATCACTTCATAAACACTCACATATTTTGGGACAGATATGGAGCAAAATAATCCAAAGATGCACAGCCTACACTTTCAGTTTGCTATTAGCAGGCCAAGAAACTAGTCCTGGCAGACAAGTGAAAGAAGTCTTTGGTCAAGATACATGAAGAAATTGAAGCACAGAGAAAAGATATTTACTCAGATAATTACAATGACTGTGGACAGGCAAAGTTCTTAGAAGTCAGGATGACTGACATATGCATGAATGACACGGGAGGTATCTGATTCGAGTGTGTGAAACTTGCACAGTTGCATAGGATTTATATGTAGACACTGCTGTTGGCTTAAATGTGATGATATCACCAAGTGTAATTCATATTGATATTTGCACAAGGAACTCCACATTTTTATTTTGCATTTAGGTCCTAGAAATTACATGTCTATTCCCGGAATAAAACATTGTGGAAAAGCACAAAGTCATCAAAGTTTGCGATAATTTGGGAATGGGCAGTGAATCCAACATGATAATTGCTAAATGTAGGGTTGAGCCTGCATTGAGATAAGGCTGGCTAATGAGAAGAGGATGTAATGTACAGATTGGCTACACTCACAAGTGAGATAAATTTTGGCACTGATCTTTAAGGAAAATTAATACTTTAAAAAGCTAGCAGAGGAACTGAAGTCTACGAAAGAGAAGAAGAAAGTTTATCCAGACAGAAGAAACAGGAAGCGGAGAGGGGAAATGGAGATAGAAACAGTGTCTTGAGAATCAGCTAAGGTTATGACAGAGGAATATCCTGAAGACTATTAAACAAGACTAAAAATAGTATGTTCTAGTCTGTACAAAAGAAGCTAGATTCCTGTGAACTGATAAGGCAGAGTTAGGAAACAGATAAGCAATATACATTTTCATGAATCCAGTAAAGGAAGAAGAAGAAACAAAAATAAAAGAGAATCTTTTGCTTGTTTTGTTTGTAAAACGATGCTGAGACATTTGTATCACATCTATCTGCTAAAAAAATAAAGAAGTAGCTAGTAGAGGAATTTTTTAAATCTATACTTCTAGACTTCCATAGATTCTCCTTCTGTGACATCAGATTTTATTGTATTATCTATGACATTTATGTTTCATAATTAACGCTCTTGAATGACCCTTTATGTTTGTGTTTCTGTCACGCCCACGAATCTATTCTATGGGGGAAAAAATCTACCCAGTTCACTTGCTCACAAATGTTATTGAGCTTTACATCATGCAGCCTGCCATCTTTATCTTAATTACACAGTCTTCAGTCAAGTGATGATGTGCCCCTGGAGAAATCAACAAAGTCACGGGGCATTTTACACTCTTGAACAAAAGGCAGAGACCCTTGACATCCGTCCAACCCCACTGAAACACTGGCTTGACGTAATGGATGTGTTCAGGGTTATGACACATGAAGTTCCTTTTAGAAACACTTGCATCTTTACCAATCAGCGGGTTTTGTGTAGCTAGTTGTGTTAGAGCCATGTTTTATGGAATCTAATGTGGATGAAGAAATGAGGATTAAGATATTTTTGAAGTGTCCCATAAGCATCTTACTTAGTAATTAGAATTACTTAGCCTCAGTATAAAGGATTATTGTTCCCTCAGTCCATGTGCATTTTCTCACTCAAGTGGCCACTAAGTGGCTGGAACATAAACATTTACTTAAGGTTTTAAAATATAACCAAGTAATATCTGTAAGCTGATGAGTGTTTATTTTGGGGGCACCGTGGAAATATTATTGCAGTAGTCATTATGTGTGCTAAGAAAGGTTGGGGAGCTCTTTTTACCATAGAAGAGGAGGGACTTGTCATATGTCTGGTCCACCATCACCCCTCTGTGATTGCACACTGACGAGGCCATCCTTCCCCATCTACACAAAGTCTGGTGACACTCACAGAGGATGACCCCAAAGTGAATGAACTAGAACATCCAGAACTCAGAAAGCACGGCACACGTGCCACAAGACTACCTGTACTTCATGTGCCTTTAAGAATCACCAAGAGGAGACATTAGTCTCTCCCTCGCAGAAGAGAGCAGTCGCAAGGGTGGTAGAGACTAAAATAGCGAAGGCCTAAGGACAGGACAGTGCGCTGCTTCAGTAGAGATACACTTTGGGTCTGAGTGTAAACACAGCCCTGATGTTTGATTTCAACACAGTGCTACAACAGTCTCTCACAACATGAAAGATACTTTCTGAGTTATTGCCATCTGAGCCCTTGCCTGGCTTCAACTGACATTCTATGACAGAATGAAGCCAAAGATATAAGCGAGCACAGTATTCTCTCTGTGTTTCTTGGCCCAAGATGGTACTGTGCTGTAAAATTCAAATTCAAATTATTATGCACATTTTCCAATGGCCGAACTCCTGAAACCAGAAATAAGATACCAAAAATATAATGTTTCACCTAAGCATTTTCTTTCATAAATTTATCAAGCTTTTGTGATTATCATTTTAAAGATTTATTTTGAAGAGTATTTTAAAGATCCTAGAAAAACATCTATTTTTAGATTGTGTAGTGTTGTTCTTGATATCACTCCACCAGCTTTTGTTTGCTATATTAAACATTATTGCTCCTTTCTGACTTCTGGTAATCTCTGCATTCATAAGAGAGGTTATTTTTCTTAAAAAAATCATTGTCTCTGGTAAAATATATTATCCCTGTACTACTGAAGCCAGACATCTATTGACCCCAAATCACTAATGATTAATGACCACTAGAGCTGAAGAATGTTGTTTATTTAAATCTAATGTGTTTGTGTAATTCAGATGGTGTGTCCTGGGGGAAGAGAAAGCACAATCTGAACATTTATGAAGACATAAATAAATGTATGCATTCCTGAGACTTTCTATTTATGTAGACTGTTATAGATATATTTGATATCTATCTAGTCATGAGACTATTCTGTGATATATCTTTGTTCCATAGGCAGATATTGGATTTGTTCTCCTATCTGTGAATAGAGTGCTTAATTATTCAAGGCTGTCTAAGTATTGCTAGGTCAGAATTCTGTACCATGCCAATAACTTAAATTGCATGGATGGAACACATTTTCCAAAAGGCAGTAAAAATTTATAATTTTTCTTTCTTCTCTCACTCAAGATGAAAATCTTCTTTCAGGATTTTAAAATAAAGAAATCCCAAAGGCTCTGTTGAAAATTGTCAGGTTGGTTTTGCCCAAGGCAAACAACCACTCTTGATATTATGGTACCACAGATCAGTCAGATTTTTCTACTCTATTGATTTATTGATTTAATTTTTTCCTCTCTAAACAGACTGCCTGAAATTGAATTTTACTGATAATTTAAGTGGGATACAGGTTTGAGGGATCACTATGAAGAATTATAGCCTTTTCATTGAAACAACATTTGTATTCATTTACAATTTTAATGATATGAATTTCTCTATTTCACAAACATTTGTTGAGTATGTGTTTTGTGCAAAACACCAAAATTGTGACATTGGAAAATAAAGAACTCTTAAATCTTATTTTCAAGAGATTAAAAATTGTATAAAAGTTCATCCATGAGGGTTTAATACATTGAGGGACAACTAGGAAATGTGAACAGATTCCCTGTTTACAAAGTTTAAGGCACAATTTATGTGTGTTTGTATGTGTGTGTGTGTGTACTATATATAGACGTATACATATACAAATACATATTCATATATATGCTAGACAAAATAAGATGTAAAAATCATAATTCTATCATCCCAATAAATTTAGAAGGAATAAATTCAGTAGAGTAACAATATCAGTGTCTTGCCTTCCAGACCCTTTCCTATGAATTTAAATTATACATAACTGTAAAGACAACATATAATTTCACTTTAAAAACATTATTATGGCTGAAGCATTTGAACACTACTAAATTTTTTCAGTCATGATTTCTAATAAGAGCATAATTTTTCTCACAGAGAACCTATTTTATTTGTCTGATTTTCCTCCATAATTATCCCTTGTGTATTCTTTTGCTCTTTTACATTCCTATTTTAAAAAGACTTAGTCATGGATATAGGGTTTATATTTTTAAAAAATCTGTTAACAAACTAAAGGGTTTCAAGAAAAGGGACAAATTGACAAATTTTAGATTTTTCAAAGCTCTAGCTCAGTACTATTACCAATGCTTCAGGCTCCTATTTGTATAAAGAAATAAAAGGAGGTGAGGGAAGAAAATGTGGTTCCAGTTAACCATGGATCAGAGCCTTCAAAGAATATTTATCAGGATGAGGATCCTGGGAATTAATTTGCATGACTCATACATTATTGCAAAAACACTGACAAGAGTGCACTTTTCAACTGAGTCAATATTTAAAAGCCTATGCAGCAAAATAAGCTTAAGATAGCACTTATTTTGAAAATGTTTGGAAAGGTTATAAATAAAGACATATATTTATTAAGTTTATTTCATGGGTTCTTGATCAAAATTTACAACTGATGTCTTTGAAGCTCTCAGATCCTGTACTGTTGTATTGATATATATCCTTAAATAAAATTTTTCTATTTTCAGATCTCATGTCTATAGTGTATGTCTTGTGCTATTCATTTTCAAATTAAATAGCTCCAATGATAGCAGTATATATGACATATATATAATATATATGAAATAACAGAAGGGACCAGGAGTTTGGCCTAGTGGTTAAAGTGCTTGCCTAGCATGCATGAAGACCCGGGTTCGATTCCTCGGTACCACATACATAGAAAAAAAAGCCGGAAGTGGTGCTGAGGCTCAAGTGGTAGAGCTCTAGCCTTGAGAAAGTCCAAGGACAGTGCTCAGGCCCTGAGCTCAAGCCCAGGACTGGCAAAAAAAAAAAAAAGAAATAACAGAGCATCCCTTTCAGATTCATGTTAATCTACCATCATCTCCTATACCAAGATTTTTCCATACCTCACAATTTTTCCTTCTTATCAACAGAGCTATGATGAGGGACTTCACAATTTACTGATGTCTTCATAAACCATTTCTAGATAATTAATTTCTTTCTCCTAAATCCTTCACTTTACCACATTATTCTTATTAAACACAAATTTGATCATAATACTACTCATAGCCAACAAAAGTAGAACTACAGAAATGGCTGAGGAGCTGCTGCAAGGGATCTCAGATTTCTTAGCCCAGAACTCATGGTCCTCAGCTCCAGTTCTGGCTTTGTGGTGGTGAACTGGAGGTCAGAGCTCAGCATCCTGAGTAGCTAAGGTCACCATCAGCATCTAGCACATTAATTATGTTCAACTAGAATTAAACATTTGTTCACTAACAGTAATCAGGAGAATAATTCATGGGAAGAGAAACAATACATCACGCAGTCTGAAAAAATAAACTCCCTAGAGACAAGTATTTTAATTTATTAAACTTTTAATTTGGGTATATTGTTCCGTCTACATGTTATCTCCACGCCTGGGCTTGAGCTCAGGGCCTGAGCACTGTCCTTGGGTTTTCTCAAGGCTAGAGCTCTACCGCTTGAGCCTCAGCACCACTTCTGGCTTTTTGGATGTATGTGTACTGAGGAGTCGAACCCGGGTTCGTGCATGCTAAGTGTTTGCCTAGCATGCCAAACCAGGCCAAACTCCCACCCCAAAAAGCTTTTTACATAATTAGGACAAAAGCAGGAAGCATGAACTCACAGGAAGTTATTTAATTCACAGGAATTTTACACAAGTGTGAGGGCACCATTACAAGCGTTAGCTATTTGAACTATGTAGATATTTAGTTTTAATTATTAGTATGAGCCTTTATTATGTTTTATAATGAGCTTCTGATATGATTACAATACTGGTAATGGACCAAAGCATCTCCATGTTACTATATCTATTCATGAATTAATTCTTAAAATTAATTTAAATATCTTATTACCTCTAGGAAATGAACATTGACATAAAAATTGGCTTTGCTTTTACATTCTGGAACATACAGATATGATTGAGCTCTTAATTTACTCGTTGTGAGCTAATGGTATATTTTTTTACTAGAAAGCAATTTTTAATATTTGTTTTAAGGAAATTCCCTTCTCTTCCTAGTCTTCTTGCCTTCCTGGAAGCAGTCTTGTGGTTCTAACCATAAAATTAAATCCTGTGACTCCAGCTATTATTGAATTGTTTTAGTAGGGGGAAAATCCAATATTTTTCATATTTCTAATGACAAATTTTGCCTTTAATTTCTCTGACCTTTTCTGACTGCTACTTAAATCATATGCTATGTTTTTTTATAAAATTAACAGTTACCACTTTTCAAAATAATCCTCATAATGAGCTGAGCATACATTTTATGAATCTGTGTAGACAGAGGAAGTCTTTATCATTCCCTTAGAAAAGAAATTCATTAAACAATGTAACTTTTTGAAATGTAGTTGTTTTTTTGGAAGGAAGCCAAATGTCAGTATGCTTTCTAAAGTCAATGAAATACTAAAACACAGAATTCCAGGAGATAGTGGAGCATCCTGAGTTCATATATATATATATATATATATATATGTATATATATATCAAAACTCAAATATTTCACTTTATTAAGTATTGATAATAGCCTTAGGTTTCTTTAGATGAACTTCTTTTGCAATCATTATTAATTATACATCACCAGTGATATGGCGGGGGGGGGGGAGGGAGCACCAGTCCTGGGACTTGATCTCCTCTTACACCTTTGGTGGTTTATTATAGGTAAGTTTTACAGGGTTGGCTTCAAACCCTGATCCTCAAATTTCAACTCCTAAGGAGGTAAGGTTGCAGATATGTGGCACCAATACCAATAAACAGAGAGGAATTTTTAAGCAAGGAATTTTCAGTTGATTACGAATGCTGTCAATGTCCTGTTCACATATTACACAAGATCCCTGTGACTAAACTGAATGCTGTAAAAAAGCATACTCACCCATATTAAGTCAAACAGATATAGGAAATTATAGCAGAAATATGATTATTCACTTTCTTTACATTTACTCATTAAAATAAAATAATTTATTTAAAAATTTTTTTAAGTCTTTATATCGACCAATATACTTTCTTGGAAATTAAACACTACCAGTTTTTAGTTCACAGTAAGCAAAAGAAAAAACTTTTAAGCCTCATCTGAATAACTGATTTTCAGAGAAAAACAGTCTCTAAGCGTCTCTTTGTAATGAAGCACCATTCTATTCAGTTCTTTTCTTTCTAGCATCTTTTTTTCTCTTCTTAGACTTAAGGGGCATTTATTTTGCTAGCCCTGTCTGAAACCAAATATTGTTTCTAAAGTATCTACTTTTGTAATAAACACCTCTAACTACACACTGATGAATTATTTTGCATCATTTTGCCTTGTGTTCTTAGAAATCAAACCCAGTTCTCAGATCTTCTCTTGGCTCTGTCTAAGGGAATAATGACTACACTACAGAGAGAAAAGTATGTTAATCTTGCTGAATTTATTTTTCACAATGCTACAGTTGCAAATTTACTGTAAATATTAGAAGTAAAATCCATATAGATAACTCTTGAGTTGTCCTCAGTGTAAAGCTTACATGCAAGTCAACACTGGAGTGCTATCAAAAAATAATCAATTTACATACTCTAGAAAATTGGGAAATGTATTTTTTATAAAGGAAGTAAAGTTGTACTCAATATATCTTGGTTCAAATGATTTCCTTGGAATGAATTTTCAATGCAGTATTTCTAGCTCTTTAATAAAACAGAAGTGCTTTCTTACATAGTATTTAAGCACTATTCAAGAAGAATGTATACAGTGTAAATACAAATGGAAAATTTGAGACACTGTGGCTATTCCCACATGCATATAAAGTCAACAATTTGATTGCAAACTAATATAGAACCTAAATCTCAATGAATAAAATGAAATTTAAAATATTTTAAAAATTATTTTTAATGAAATGATAGTGAAGTTATCTCACATAATAAAATTTCTTTTGGGGCTGTAAAGCATGTTATATACAATCTATGCCTGATACCTGAGGTCCATTTTGACTTACTTATGAGCATCAGAGTTTGAAAAGGCTGCATTCAGAGATGATACTCTTCATGTAAACATCTACTGGCATGAAACCTTCATTGTGGTCATAAACTTTCTTTAGCCTGTGGGTGTGTTTGAGGAAAACGACATTGCTAGCCGTGGTGGTACCTGTGCCGCAGAAGCTGAGCAGGCACAGCAAATGGGGAATAACACATGAAAGCACTAAAGGCACCATGACCAACACATGCCATTTTCTGAAATACAGAGCAGCAAGAGCATGCTCTATAAACAAAAAGAATTATCATTAATGCCACTCTAAGTGGAAAATCAAAATACACTCCTGAATCATCTATTTCAATAGAAACTAAGAATAATTGTTTAATGAATACTGAGCACAAATGACAAAATTAACAACAACAATGACAGCAACAACAACAGACCCAAATCCGAATCAAAGCTTTCTTGAGACTATCAAAAGGTTTTGGAATGGGTGAAATAATGAGATGCATGGAAGAGGTAAGGAAATGGGATCCTGGAGTTGTAGCTGTTAATGTAATCTCAGAAAGTAGAACCTTGTGTAATCCTTCACTGGAGTCTTTTATAGGATCACTGTAGTATTTAATAGTACTGCTGTAGTGTATTGTAGTATCATTGAAGCACTCTACGGTATTTTCTAGTCCTCTTTCTAACAAGCTGTTAGTTTATAGAAGCATTATATAGACAATATTATCACAACAAGAGTTCAATGCCAGTCCTAATCCATCAGTCAAAATCTTTGTGCAAGCTGGAGGACAGAATGACTTAAACAGTGAATCATTCACATGTAAATTTGTCTTTTCCTCTCTCATCATTATCATATTTAAAACTCTAAAGAATAGCTCAGAGTGACCTTCCAGGCCATCCATAGTTTTATGCGGAGTAATTTCGACTCTGAACTATTCTTACATTATGAGTTGGTCTCAAAATGTAGCCATTTGTTTAAACAACTGTGTTCATAATATGTCCTATTCACTTTATCAAAGTCAGGCTGTTCTTCATTACTTATTTTACTTTGTTTATTAAAATATGTTCACCTATGAACTGTACATGTTAGTAAAGTGGATGGTCAATAATGTCCTTTCATTTAGTTTTGAGAATTAAATAAATTACATTGTAACTCCTAAGTGTTTTTCTTCTGAAATTGTAAGCTTCGTGTGTGTGTGTGTGTGTGTGTGTGTGTGTGTGTGTGTGTGTGTGTTTCCTGTTGGTAGTGAGCTTAAACCTGGGCCTGGGTGCTGCTGTCTTTGAGCTTTTTTGCTCACGGCTAGAGCTCTACCATTTTGAGCCACAGTGCCACTTCCAGTTTTCTGATGGTTAATTGGAGAGGAGTCATGGATTTTCCTACCTGAGATAAGATGACAGATATGAACCACCAGCCCCTGGATGAATTATGAATTTGATTATATAGTATTTAATTACATGTAGTCTATAGATTATTCTTCCTCATTTGAATTGTTTTGAGCTTTTTTTATGTGTCTAAGTATTTCCATCATAAAATGTTGCAGGGCTTAAAAGAACATCATGACAATAACTGCCTATGTTTAAAAAAAATAAATTCCTGGCCAGTGCCCTGCCAGACGTGGCTCCCATCACAGTGGGTGTGTGTTCAGCTGTCCCTGGTTGCAGCTTCCCACGTCCCCACAGCATGGAGAACTTGCAGGCCAGCAGCTGGAGTTGGTGCCCAAGTGGCTGAACTGTTTTTTTCATAATCAATCAATAGCATTTACCAAATTGTAAGCTGTCACAGAAAGAAACCTAGCTGCCTTTTCTGGGAAGATCTCACCACCCAGGAAAAAAATCTCGATTACTATTTTTAATTAAGAGATGTGCAATGAGAGTGTGAAGATGAGCTCATTCTAGAAATAGCATAGTTTGAAAATAAAATGATAAAATATGGCTTCTTAATATCAACCAGTACCAAGAGAGGACTTATCCTTCTGTCAGTAACTATTTCAAATGCAATTTCAAATGTTCAACTTTCCAAGGTTCTCCATGAAATGAAAAGTAACATTGTCTCCTCTAACAGAGCAGACCAACAATCTCCAATGAAGACAAAATCCACTCCTGAAGTCCTAGCACACAGCATCACAACCCAGAGTCCCCCACACACACGTGTAAGTGTGAGCAGAGCCTGCTCCCTCCAACCATGCCTCACCAGTAAAGATCAAAATTCTGGAAAAGGGGGGACTATCAGAGCCTGTGTTTTGTTCCCGGTAGATTACCACTCCATTACCAGTCTTTGTTCGTAGATCCACAGAACATGGCTACACAGTTGTTATGATACCTTAGAGTCCGAAAGATCAAAGCATTTCAGAAATTCTGGAATCCCAGAGAAATGTAATCCCCTCTGAGAGGGAGAGCCAGAGCTGCCCTGAAAATGCAAGCAGTCCTGCTGTGAAAAAATGAGAGATGATTACTTGGGACATGGGGGAAATGCCTTTAGCTCAAAGCCTAAGATTCCTGCGTGGTATTTATAAAGGATAGATTAGACCTCCAGCTAGAGCTCTATCCAAGACAAGCCCTGCTTCCACCCGCAGCTTTTCCACTTAGACAAGATGAAGAGCTAAGTGACTACAGCTGGAAGTCGGACCATTTGTTCCAGAGGGTGCAGATATTTCAAAGCTAACACTCCTAAGGCAAAAGAGGCACATTCCATTTTATTCCAGTAGACACAATAATGGGTTTTACAGAGTGACATTTACTTCCTTGCAATATGCACAAAAAATGTGTGTCAGTTTAAGCAGTATCTGCATGCAGGAGTCAGAATTCTGAGATGGGGGATATGATCTGGATGGTCAAGACTCAAAAATATGCCTTCAATACATAGATAAGGGTATTTTGAACTCCTGTCCTTTGCTTTAATAATCTGTCTCATTCATTTCTTCTTGATTTCCCATCCATCTAGTAAAAGCTTTAACAACTCACTGGCTCACTTGATTTACATGGGAGTGTGTAATTAGAGACACACAACACATTGTGCTTTGTGCAATTATGTAGGCATCAAAGTTGTGGTTCTGGATTATGAGGGCTGTACGTCATTAACCACAAGACACCTGCCTGCAGTGAGACTGGTAAGACTCACGTGGCTTGCCATGGCTGTTACAGCTGTCAGTGTCATTTCCACTTATGATTGTGAACACATGGTTATCACCACAGCAGCCACTGAAATCTCAGGGACATCTTCACATTCTCCTGAGCTTCTCGCACTTTATTCCAAGCTCTGGGCTGTGTGCTTTTTGCATTTCCAAATGCTTGGAGCATTTCTGCCTTTCTTCAGTGATAAGCACTGAATACAAAGAGCATCTCAGCAAACTTATGAGCATCTACTGAGTGAGGGTGAAACCATGAAGAAACTCAGAGAGGAGGACCTACATGGAGTGGTAGCAAGGAGAAAGAAAGCTCTAAGAAAGACTTAGAAAAAATCATATTGAGTGAAGTAGGCCAGACTCAAAGGAACATAGGCTCAATGGTTTCCCTCATTTGTCATAATCAGTAGAAACCTTGGGCTCTCCTAGCAGAGATTCACAATAGAACAAAATCTAGATACATAAGGCCATATAGTATGATGCTAAATGTAAGGACCTCCAGGATAAGGAAACAAAAGCCATATAATGAGTGACTGTTGTCCTTAATATACTATGTTATCTCTCATCACTTTTGGTGTCTCTTGGTTATCTCGTATTGTTAAAATATTACACCTTGTTATCTGATATATTCTATATATGCTTAATTGGTTATTTGAAATAGGATAGGGAAGGTGGGAAATCAAGTTGTGCAGGAAGGGGAGGGAAATGGGGACCATTGGCTTTGAGATTCATATGACTTACATAATAAAAGTAACACATGGTATCATGTAGATAATGATGGTATTTTGCCTTTGTATCTTTGCTTATTTCTCCCCAATGGGAAGAATACATTGCTAACATTATTTTCACCACCTTCTAAATCCATCATACATGGCTTTAATGTGACACAATGACTTTCAACAGAGAGATGTTCTCATCACTCTAAAGGTGGAAGCCAATCAGAGGGTGTTTTAAAAATGGTACAGCTACTCCCAAATTCCCTCTACTTCTTTTTTACTGTCCTTAAATGATGGCTGAGCCATCCCTCTACACCATCATTCTGTGACCTCTCAGAATTCCTTGTTGAACTTCACTAGCTAGAACTGAATCACATGCCCTGACAAAATGGGAAGGAAGGGAGATGAGCAGTCTTCTGATTTGTATACATTGTGCCAGAACGTGTAAAGCATTTTGTGTCCACAATATTTCCAGTTACTATAACTAAAACATAAGGAGCCTGGTACTGATAGCTCACATCTCTAATTCGGTCTACTTAGGAGGCAGAGATTTAAGGATTCCCATTCAGAGTCATTCCCAGGAAAGGAAAGTCTATGAGATTCTTACATCCAAATAACCAACAAAAACCCAGGAGTGGAGCCATAGCTCAAGTGCTAGCCTTGAATAAAAAAGGTTAGGGACAGTGCCCATGTAATGAGTTTTAAGCACCAGTATCATATCTAAAATAAAAATAAACAAAAATGTATAAGTGAACAATAACCCTAATATCTCAGATATGGTCACTTTATTAAATCACATATCTATCAATATAAGTAACTTGCAATATAAAATGTGAAATCCAATTTTGTGACTCATCCTTAACTTTGGATGGCTGCCCTCCATTCTGTCTTTTTTCCCCATTTCAACCTGTAAATCAGAAAAGCAGGAACAACTAAACTTGCCCCCTCTGACTGCTGCTCACTGAAGTCCAGCTTAGCTCTGACACAATCTGATCTTATCTCCTGCAATTACCCAGCTGCTGGTACTGCTGGGTGATTTCCAAAATGAAATTTCAACACTGGGCCTTCCTCCATGTAAGTGTAGACTGCTGAAAATATCTCAAAGAGAAAAAGAAATAGATCACTCTCAATACAAAGATGAACTGTTTTATATTATTTTTAATGTTTTCTTCCAATAATGGTTAGAAATTTGTAGCTACTGGGGATGTTTAAATGAGAGCTGTAAGAACTTTGGTGAAGAGAAGCAAAAATCGGCATGAAACTGACCTCCTGAATCTGCTCTGACCTCAGATTCATGTTTCATTTCTCTCAGCTGTGGGCATGTTGTTGCTATGGTGTTAGATGCCAGAACTCAAATAGCTTGGGGGTTAATACATTTATTTAAGAAAAAAGGTAAGACAAAAGGCCAAGCACAGATACCTACCTTGGAAAATTCATGGTAAGTGTATTGTAGAAAGTTTCAGATGCGTGAATTTCTTTTTTGGAAAAATAATATCTATTATAAATATATACACAAGGGGACATATATTCAATATAATCTTTTCAAGGGCTTTCGGGGATATTTCCATCTATAAGCAGATATTAATTCAAAATTTGTTTGGTGTTTACTGCTATGCATTTACTGGTGGTAAAAATGAAGAGGGAGCACTTCATGTGTATAATCTGAGATTCTTTGGGACTGGATCTGGGGTAATAACTCCTGTATACTTCAGAGAGACTCTGAGAAATCCAGGAGTCGTCTGTTCCATTAAATATCCCTGAGAACCATAGTCCATGATCATTAGGAAAGACTACCACTAGCCTTCAACATAATCAACATTTTATTCCTGTGTATGTTTTTTTTCACACATGATATTTGCTCATAGCTGATAGTGGTAAAAGAATATGGTGTGACTCAAAATACTTTACTTTAAATTACAATTTTTAAAAAATAATCATGGGTCTTGAACCAGAGCCTGTGTTCTATCCATGGACTAGCTCAAGACTAGTGCACTATCACAATGCTGTTTCCAGTTTTCTGATGGTTAATTGGAGATAAAGGTATCATGATCTCAGCCTCCTAAGTAACTGAGATTATAAGTATGAACCATCAGCACTCATATCACTGCACAAATTCCCTCTAGTCTACCAAAAGATTAAATAATGTTGTGTGAATGAAACACACCAATGAATCCTCTGCTGTTGGGTTGGTTGTATATGCTAGAAAGTCAAGACAAAGGAAAGGTAATTCATTGAAAACCTGTATTTAAAATTAAAGGCACTGATTCAGGCCTTCACAAGTCCTCAATGAAAAAGGAGTACTTTTCTTTCCTCCTATTGCAAAAAGCCCAGCAACTGGACATTAGTCCAATGGCTGGCTGTTATCAAACTCTCCTTCCAACAGCTTCTCAGTGACTACTGAAAGCTTTCTCCAACCTCACCAACCTTAATTCACCCAGAAATACAACAGGAATTTGGGGAGTTATATCATGAGTCTGAAGGAGAGTTTGAAAATATCTTGATTTCAGGAAACCTTATCTTATTTTCCTTACTAATGGCAGAGTGTCATTATCAATCAACATGAACAATGTATATCATTGTGTACCTCTGTCTATTCAGCTAGTATGATGAAATTCTAGACAGAATTTCTACCCCAACTCTTAGAACCTATCCAGGCTCTCTTTAACTGCTATTTTGTGTTTCAATGAATGCCACCAACTAATTCTACCAGCACGAATCTGCTATAAAATGATCAAATTTGTTCTTTTACAATGAGATACTGCATTGTATGGCCAAAACGATGTTTTTGACAGAAATCACTCACTACTCAATGACCTATGTGGCCCACTGATGAAATACAAAACATAGACATAATCTGGACCAAAGAAAAATACAGTGAAACAAAGCAAAGGATAAAGAAAATAGAGGCAAACATAGGTTTATGAACTGGGGAAGGTAAAATCTGATATTAACACAATGATTCAAATGAGTAGAGGCCCTTATCCAATCATATTAGAGTAAGAAAAACATGATATACACATAGTTACACTGAATGTACTGGCTAATTAAAAAAGTAAATGTAATTGAAAACTTTAGTCAGATTCATAGGCATTGTGATTCTTTTGTAACATTGTGTTTGGTCTAAAAAAATAGTCTAAATGATTGTCACATTGGGATTCAGGCAAAATATTAAATTGAAAATTCTTTCAATCCACAACCCTGACACAATGTGATTCAAGTGAAATGACCTTTAGGCAGGTTTCTTCTCTCCATTTCAAATAGAGGTGATTGAAATTCCCATTCCAACTCATGTCTTTCGGGAACTGGAAGATAAGCAGGGACAGCGGAAGCTTACTACAACACTACACAGAATAGTTCCAAAAACACAGCGAATCCAGGGGGACCTCTTCTGATTCAATGAGTCCAATCGGATGAATACAGAAGAATAAAATTAAGAAAGGCACTTCAATGTTTAATTCAAGCTAATAGAAATAAAAGTATAGCCAGGAATGGTGTGCAAAGCTGTGATTTCATCAGTCAGGAGGCAGATGGGAAAATTGTGAGTTTGAACTTACCCTGAGCTACATAGGAAAGGAAAGAAGGAAAGAAGGAAGGAAGGGAGGGAGGGAGGGAGGGAAAGAGGAAAAGAGAGAAAGAATGAAAGAGAACAGAAGAAATAGAGAGAAAGAAGGAATGAGAGCCAAATATTTGCTGACCTAGAAATGTATACCATGAGGGCTGGGAGTTTGGTCTAGTGGTAAAGTGCTTGCCTAGCATGCATGAAGACCAGGGTTCGATTCCTCGGTACCACATACATAGTGGTGCTATGGCTCAAATGGTAGAGCTCTAGGCTTGGGAAAACCTAAGGACAATGCTCAGGCCCTGAGCCGAAGCCGAGGACTGGCAAAGAAAGGATCCTAAAAGCAGCTAGGAAGAAGAGAACAATCACCTACAAAGGAAAGGCCAATCAGAATAACCACAGATTTTTCAGCAGAGACCATGCAAGCAAGAAGAGATAGGAAGGATATATGTCATGCCCTTAAGACAAATAACTACCAACCAAGAATACTATACCCAGCTAAGATCTCATTCATAACTGAGGAAACAATAACAACATTCCATTCCAGGGAAAAGCTGCAACATTACATCACAACCAAACCAACATTACAAAAAATTCTCAAAGATTTCTACACACAGAACCAACAAACATGTAATACAGAGAAAGAAATGGCACCTAAAACTCATACCATCTAAGTACCACAAGAACTATCAAAACACAGGCCCTAATGAAAGCTTTTTAAAATGGCAGGAATTAATAAATATTTTTCAATCCTGACTCTCAATACCAATGGACTTAACTCTCTAATTAAATGGCATTGATTGTCTAGTTGGATCAAAAAGCAAGATCCATCATTCTGCTGTCTTCAAGAGACACACCTTGCCCCCCAAAACAAACATTTTTTGAAAGTGAGAGGGTGGAACAAAGTTTCCCAAGCTAACAGCCTCCATAAACAGGCTGGAGTTGCCATCCTCATATCAGATAAAATAGACTTCAAACTAAAATTAGTGAGAAAAGACAAAGAAGGTTACTACATACTACTAAAGGGATCTTTCCTCCAGGAAGACATAACGATCCTAAATATCTACACACTGAATCCCAGAGCTCTGAACTTCATCAAGCAAACTTCACTTTCACTGAAACCATACATAGATCAAAACACAGTGATTGTTGGTGATTTTAACACACCACTCTCACCTATGGACAGATCAACCAGGCAAAAACTCAACAGAGAAACCTTAGAACTGAACAACTGTTTAGACCAACTAGATCTAACAGACATCTGCAGTTTATTTCATCCAGCAACCACACAATATACATTCTTTTCAGCAGCACATGGAACATTTTCCAAAATTGACCACATTTTAAGGCATAAAACAAACCTGGGCAGATTCAGAAACACTGAAATTATTCCCTGCACTCAGACCACAAGGGCATCAAATTGGAACTGAACACCCATCTCTACCAACGAAAACCCTGTAACTCACGGAGATTGAACAACATATTGTTGAATCACCAATGGGTCATTGAGGAGATCAGAACAGAAATTCAACAGTTTATGAAATTCAACAAAAAGGACCACACAAAATACCACCTCCTTTGGGACACGGCAAAGGCAGTACTCAGAGGAAAATTCATAGCTCTGAGTGCCTACAATAACAAATTGGAAAAATCGCAAACCAACAATTTAATGTGTCACCTTCAGCTCCTGGAAAAAGAGCAACAAACCAACCCTAATTGCACTAGAAGGAAGCAAATTATTAAAATCAAAACAGAATTAAATAAATTGGAATCCAAAGAAACTATAGAAAGAATAAACAAAACAAGGAGTTAGTTCTTTGAAAGAATTAACAAAATTGACAAACCCTTAGCAAATCTTACCAAAAAAAGAAGGGAGCATATTGAAATAAACAAAATCACAGATGAAAATGGTAATATCATGACGGAAATTACCAAGATCCAGAGTATCATGAGGGAATACTTCTCAAACCTTTACGCCAACGAATTTGAGAATCTAGAAGAAATGGATGAATTCCTAGCCAATATTAACATACCCACACTGAACCAAGAATAACTAACCCAACTAAACAGGCCTATTTCAAGCACTGAAATAGAAATGGCAATTAGAGAACTTCCACCTAAGAAAAGCCCAGGGCCAGATGTATTCACAACTGAATTCTATAAGGTCTTCAAAGCAGAGCTCACACCAATACTCCTCAAGGTCTTCAACGAAATTGAAAATGAAAGCTCTGCCAAACTCATTCTACAAAGCCACTATAACCCTCATCCCAAAACCAGACAGAGATTCATCAAAGAACGAGAACTATAGACCCATTTCTTTGATGAATATTGATGCAAAACTTCTCAACAAAATACTAGCCAACTGTCTTCAACGACTCATCAAAAAAATTATACACTATGAATAAACAGGATTCATCACAGGGAGACAAAGCTGGTTCAACATATGCAAATCAATTAATATAATTCAACACATCAACAGGAACAAGAACAAGAATCACATGATTGTCTCAATATATTCAGAAAAGGCATTTGATAAGATCCAACACCCCTTTATGCTAAAAGCTCTGGAGAAACTAGGAATCCATGGAACATTCCTCAATATAATAAAGGCTGTGTATGACAAACCCACTGCTAGTATTATACTTAATTGCGAAAAGCTAAAGCCATTCCCTCTAAAATCAGGAATGAGACAAGGATGCCCACTCTCTCCACTCCTCTTTAACATAGCACTAGAATTCCTAACCAGAGCAATAAGGGAAGAAGCAAGCATAAAGGGGATCCAAATAGGGACAGAGGAAGTGAAATTTTCCCTCTTGGCAGATGACATGATTCTGTATTTAAAGAACCCTATAGACTCCACTCACAAGTTCCTTGAGCTGATTCAAAACTTTGGAAAGGTAGCAGGGAATAAAATTAACCCTCAAAAATCAACTGCCTTCCTCTATGCCAACAGTGAGAGGAATGAGGCAACAATTAGGAAAGCAACTCCTTTTGCAATAGCCTCAAAGAAAATAAAGTACCTAGGAATTAGCTTAACTAAGAATGTAAAGGACCTTTTTGATGAAAACTTTAAAACCCTGAAAAAGGAAATTAAAGCAGAACTGAAGAAATGGAAAAACCTCCTATGCTCCTGGATTGGAAGAATCAACATCGTGAAAATGACAATCTTGCCAAGGGCTATCTACAAATTCAACGCAATACCCATCAATATCCCAATATCATTCTTTAAAGAAATAGAAGAGGCAATCCAAAATTTCATATGGAATAATAAAAGACCCCGTATAGCAAAAACACTTCTTAGCAGAAAGAACAGCACAGGAGGAATTTCAATACCAAACTTTACACTCTATTACAGAGCTATAGTGACCAAAACAGCTTGGTACTGGCACAAGAACAGGCCTGAAGACCAATGAAATAGAACTGAGGACCCAGATATGAACCCACAGACCTATGGCTACCTAATCTTTGCTATGGGAGCCAAAAAAAAAAAGGAATGGAAGAAAGACAGCCTCTTCAACAAGTGGTGCTGGCAGAACTGGTTAAGCACCTGCAGAAAACTAAAGTTGTGTTCTTCTTTGTCATCCTGCACTAGAATCAACTCCAAATGGATCAAAGACCTGGAGGTAAAAGCAACACACTGAAAACTTTACAAGAAGGAATAGGAGATACACTCGGCCTCCTTGGCACAGGTCGAAACTTTCTTAATAAGGACCAAGAATCACAACAAATCAGAGAAAGGCTGGATAAGTGGGACTGCATTAAACTGCAGAGCTTTTGTATGGCAAAGGACATAGCTAGTAAATTAATTAGGAAGCCTACAGAGTGGGAGAAGATCTTCACCAACCATACAGCGGACAAAGGCCTTATATCTAAAATATATCAACAGCTCAAAAAATTGAATCGCTCCAAAACTAATCTCCAAAGTAACAATCATCCCATTAAAAGATGGGCCACAGACGTAAAGAGAGTCTTCTCTGAAGATGAAATAAGAATGGCCTATAGACACATGAAGAAATGCTCGACATCTCTGGCCATAAAAGAAATGCAAATCAAAACATCTCCAAGATTCCACCTCACTCCAGTTAGAATGGCCAGGACCCAGAAAACTAATAACAACAGATGCTGGAGGGGATGTGGCCAGGAGAGATCACTACTATACTGCTGGTGGGTGTGCAAACTCGTTCAACCACTATGGAAAGCAGTATGGCAGTTCCTCAAAAGACTAAATGTAGAGCTCCCCTATGACCCAGCAATTCCACTACTTGGCATTTACCCAATCGTCCAGAAACAAGGACATACTAAATCCATTAGCACAATGATGTTCACTGCAGCACTATTTACCATAGCAAAGATATGGAATCAACCTAGATGTCCCTCAGTTGATGAGTGGATCAACAAGTTGTGGTATTTGTACACAATGGAATTCTATGCTGCTGTCAGAAAGAATGACATCGCCCCATTTGTAAAGAAATGGAAAGCCTTAGAAAAAATCATATTAAGTGAAGTAAGGCAGACTCAAAGGAACATAGGCCCAATAATCTCCCTCATTTGTCATAATCAGTAGAAACCTGAGGCTCTCCTAGCAGAGATTTACAATAGAACAAAGTCTAGAGACATAAGGCCAAAAAGTATGACACTAAATGTAAGGACCTCCAGGATAAGGAAACAAAAGCCATATAATGAGTGACTGTTGTCCTTAATGTACTATGTTATCTCTCATCTCTTTTGCCATCCCTTGGTCATCTCATATTGTTACAATATTTCACATTGTTACCTGATATATTTTATATGTGCTTAATTGTTTATTTGAAATTGGATAAGGAAGGGGGGAAATCAAATAAGCAGGTGGATAGTGGGAGTGAAATGTGGACCAAGACATGAGAAAGGGTATCAATGTTTGTGAAGTTATGCACCGTCTATCTGGTGAATATAATGTAACCCTTCTATTAATCACAATAAAAAATTACAAAAAATAGTATTTAGTTAGTTGGCTTTTTAGTGCTAAAGATGGAACCCACAATCGCGTATGCTAGACAAGCACTCTACTACTGAGCCCCATCCTTAGCGTTTTATCTTTATTTTTTGATCATGCAACAATTATTACTATATGAAAAATAAAAGAAATTTATACCATGAAAATCAGCTTACTGTGTCTGTTCATTCCCTTTCCTCCCAGCAAAAAGAAACATCCAATTTCACATCTATAAGTGTATATTGCTATCTATTCACACACACTGATACTAGGAAGATAAATATAGAGATAGACTATATAGATAGGTATATATAGGTATATACGTAAAGAGATAGACTGATTGATTGACAGATCAATAGATGATTAGATAGGATACCCAGGTAAACAGACACAAATAGATATTAAGAGCTAAATATTTAGGTAGATATTTCATAGAAAAGGTAAGTAGTTGATAGATATTTAGATTGATAAAAAGATCAATATATAGAGAGTTGGATAGATGGTTGATAGATAATGGGTAGATATATAGTTTGATAGATATGTTAAGAGATAGAGATAGAAAAATACTCAGGTCAATCAATATGTGTGTAGGTAGGTAGACTAACATTTAGATCAATAATTCAATAGATTAGATAGATAATTAGACTGATACAAAGATATTTAGGTCGCTAGACATTTAGATATATAGAGACATGGATAAATGGTTGATAGATATTAGGTCAATATTTTGATAGATGTTTGTAGACAGACAAACATACAGAAAGATGGATGGACCGACATCCAGATGACAGTCAGACAGACAGACAGTGTATTTGCTTGAAAGTGAGCTATGGAAGATATTTATATCCTGGAGATAGATAGTGTCAGAGCTGATGTGGATTTGGCAATCAGGGTTGGAGATCTGACTTTCCTAAAATCCCAGCATGAAGCTTCACAACATTATCTGTAATTAATTGCAGAGTTCAGCAGCCTTCCATAAAATCAGTCTGGCATTATTTCTTCAAGAGTTTTGTAGGAGGTTGCCTCGCTCAATTGTGAGCCACAATTTTAAAGTGCACGCCATGCTTTCAACAGGAAAGTACATTTGGAGTGTTTATAGAAACAACTCTTTCCTGACGTAGCAGCAAGTGGATTCTGTCTAAGCCTTGGCATACACGTAATGGAGCTAATCAAGTAGCCCCTTAGCAGGGGGCAGTCTCTGCACTCATACCTTTCAATCAATGGTCTGTCCACTGGGCATCTAAGGAATTCACAGCCGCACATGGAAGCAATTTTCAGCACAGACACCTGTTTACTTTGTCCTTTTAGGTTCTGAAATCCAAATAAATCTGCTGCTAATTTTCTTTTTAACACTCAGTGATGTGAAGATGTACAGTGATTACAAAGCAAGATAACAAAGCAAGTTGGGAAGTGTTTTCCCTCACAATCTTGCTAGCTATTTTTGCTAAATTTAAGACTATACAGTTGTAAGTATATATTTATTTATACTTAAATATGTTATGTACATATATATAAATATCTATTATAGTATCTCTTCTTATATTTTATTATTTATATACTCTTTAATATATGGTGCATTCTGTTACAATAATGTAATTATTTTATAAATGTACATAAATACATTATTTTAATATATAATTTGTATAGTGTAATACATAATATATTATATAGTATAGTAATATGTTTATTTATGTGTTTATAACATGTTTATATAAGTATAAATATATATAATATTTATACATGTATACTCTTGAATTTGGCAACCTTTCTAATGATGAACCATTTCCAAGATGGTTTATAGAAAATTCCTTAGAGGTGATGTGAACCAGCATAGCTCCGGATAACATCACTGTTGAAATGGCTACCTCATCAGATGGAGATTCCTGGAATACCACCCTAAAATATATGTTATATATGCATATATAGTTGTTAAAATTTAGCAAATAGTCTTACACTGTAATTATTTGATTTCTCCCTTGAATCTGCCATATTTCTATTAATACTTTTGTAAACAATTTTATCCCACCTAACATGTTTACTTATAGGTTTACAGGGTAATTCTAGCTTTCACATATATGAGGAAATATCCAAGTTTGGTCTCTCTGGGACTCATTCCCTACATTTGATATAGCCTTTTCCAAGCCCTTCCATTTCTTTACAACTAGTGCATTGTTGTTCTTTCTAATGGATGAGTAAAATTTCATTGTGATTATATAAGCTGTGTTTTCTTGACCCATTTGAATCCTGATTAAGTAAAATTCAGTGAAAGATAAAGCTATTGACCACGTAGGCAACTGAGAACAGAGCGAATAACCCATAAGGAAGTCTTCTGACTGCCAGAAGTCAAAGGCTTTCAAATGGGTAAGACCCATCACAGAAATACAAGAAACATGAGAAATTAAGGAAATATAACACTCATAGAAATAACCATCCAACAATAGAACCCAGATAGTGACCTAGAAGAAAATTCTCATATTGTCTAAAGCACTTTGCTCTTACTATATCCAAATAGAAACTTTAAGTATGGCATAGATATATGTATCTATCGATACATCTACAGAGAAACCTTCTGAAACTCAGGAAAACCTAGAGACACAGGGACTTCTATTAGCTTAGTCTTCTAGGTCCTGTGTTTCATTCTTTGTAAGCAAACTCTCTATTCCTTATATAAAATAATTTTGTGTCACACATTCTCTGTGGACTTCAAATAGGAATATAGCCAGCTATATATGGTTATATCAGGATATTCAAGACATTTAAACAGCTGCATTGATTCATTAAGTATTAAAGTGGTGGTGGCTCATCTCTTTAATTCCAGCTCTTCAAGGGGCATGTTATCTGAGAATCACTGTTTGAAGCCAGCCAGGGAAGATTTACCATCGAATTCTTTACTTTCAGCAAAAGAGCAGAATGAGAGACATGGCTGAGGCAGTAGATTGCCAGCAAAAAGTCTTTGGGAAAGCATGAGGCCCTGATTTCACATAGTAGTACCAACAGAAAGAAGAGTAAAATTGGAAAATATATGGAAAATGCGGTTTGCTACGCATGCTATGATAATCTCGGAACTGGATATCGGATCATTGCATATTTCTTCTTCAGGGCCTGAATGGAGGTCATGCTTAGGATGAAGCCTGGCCTATAATCTTTTTTAGAGCTATGAGAGTTATTGGCATAGGGTAGATGCTATTAGTGGGGTTTGTAGCATGGGCTAGAATCTGCCAGCCTGACACCTATTTATACTCCAAAATGAGTCCACAGAGTACACGTGAGTAAATTATTTGGACTCTAACTCTGTTTCATGATCCGTACAGTGGAGGTAAAATGAGTCCTAGCCTTGCCAGTACCACACTGAAAAGACAAGGAAATGATTTCATGGGAATTGTAATAGTAGACACTTATCTCACATTACATAAACGTTTGCTACTCTGAAATTCCTAGTCTTATTTCCAAGATGGTTCATAGAAAATTCCTCAGAAGTAAGGAGAACCATTCCTCAGGAGGACATCACTGTTGACAACACTACTTCCCGGATGCAGCTTCCTCTAACACCACCCTAAATGATCAAGAGTCAGATTGCAAAAAGTGAATCACTCACATGCCTTGCCAAAATAATTGCATGTCTGAAAACAAGTTAAAAAAGAGAACTTGAGATACATATCTGGCCCTCTCATTGTTGGCTGTTAGAGAGAAGGAGAGAAGGAGAGGGGGAGAGAGAGAGAGATAGAGAGAGAGAGAGAGAGAGAGAGAGAGAGAGAGAGAGAGAGAGAGAGAGAGAGGGAGGGAGGGAGGGAGAAGCAAATCCAGAAAGATTGAGACTTATTTTGCTTTTGAGAAAAGAAACATCTATAGAGACACAGATTTGGCTAAAATAATTACAATTGTCAGTATCTGAATCCTTGACGTGACTTAAAACTCTGCTCTTTTTGTATTTATTGATTTGTAAATTTTTTAGGTTTTCCATTCATAAAAAGATTTTATATTTTGATTGGGAGAAGACACACAATTCCTATATTCATCAAATCCAGACAGACTTTGTATGGACATATATAAAAAGAAGGCTTTCTTACAAAGGATTGGCAGGGAAGTTAAGGGTGGTGGTTTTGGTGAAAAAAGACAGAGCTGTTTGTCTTGTGTCCACTTCTTGGTGAAAAACCATTTTAGCAAGGGATATTCTGAGACCATGTGATCAGTTTGTGTTCCCTTATTGAGTGACTGTTGTTAGCCATCTTGAATTTTTACGGCTGAATGAAAATGAATGCCTCTCTCAGGCTCTGAAGGGAAATGCATTTCATCTTTGATCAAGCAGTTTGGTTCACTGAAGTCCAGCCAGCTGCAGCAAAAAAGCAGCTTCACTTAAATCCTCCTTCAAGTCCCAGCACATCCAGGCTGATATCTCCCAATTGAAATATGCAAATTCTTATCACTCCACATCCATTTCCCATCCCCCACCCAAACCCCCCCAGGTCTGTTTCCCAGATTTCTCATTGAGAGTCTTCTCTCTGGAGTATAATTTACTTCGATTTTGCTCATTCATAAGATTTTTTTTAACATCTCCCAGCTGCAACTATTTTGAGCAAATTCTTGAGGACTTGGAATTGGAATTGACGCATTTTACCTAAAGCAAGGCTGCAATGCAAAAGCAGAGGTAGGCAGAGCCCCATCGAAACACAGTCAGCTTTTCCAGTGCGCATTTTTCTTTAAGCATGTGATTCACTGATGAAGTGGTTGATCCATCCAATCTCCACCTCTATTTGGAAATGAAGTGGAGCTCTTTCAGTATGTAAATGGTCTGGAAAAAGAGTAATTCTCCCCATATCCAAGGAAGTGGCAATGTGAATGAAACAATCTAGACAAAGTAGATTCATCAGTTCCCTACAACACAGAATCAAATAACTCTTGCCAGGTGTTCTCATGGCAACTACCTTTCCAGGAAACTTGTCTTCAAAATATAGAGCTATGTATTATATTGTTGTTACATCTTAGGGTTTTTTGTAATATCACACACGCGCGCACACACACACACACACACACACACACTCACATACACATTGTTAAAGGGGGTTAACGTCCCCTGGTTCCCAGTGGTTAACAGAATGCATCTTTATAAATGACAATATAGCCCCATTTTCAGAAATACATGGCCATTTTTTTTCTCTTCCTTGTCTTGAAATTAAGCCATGCTAGGAAAAGTCATCTGTGCAAGTTGTGTGTGTGCGTGTATATGTGTATATAAATGATATGCATTATATACAACTAGCAGTTATATGTATATAAACTGTTATTTACAAACTAGAAGTTTTATTATTTTTCTTTATAAATCTGAGCAATTATTCTTTCTGCTTGATTAAATGAGATGATAAAAGTATCTGTTCTAATATTTGGTATCCTCACAGTATACCCTTTCTCATTGAACATTTTAGCATAATCAATAGTGGACTAACCTTTGATTATCCTGTGCTTATAAGTAGGGTAGATTCTGCATATATCTAAATGGGAGCCAGAAGGAAAACACATTCTGCCAGATTACCAACAGCTAGGGGACTGCATCATGTACTGGATGTCCCACTGTAATGTATTTCAAGCCCAGTATCAGAGTAAATAAGCCAGAAGAAAAATAGCCCATACTCTAAGTCAAAGTGAGGAAAATTCCTCCTTAAATTGTCACAAGACTCCATTCTTTCACAGAGTGAGAATAGAAAGGGAAGTCTAAATATATGTCTTAAAGGAACACCATCGACAGAAATATATCTCTCAAAATGACAATGTTGTGTGCAGTTTCACCATAAGATTGCAATATTTTCCATTGTTATCTTGTAAAAGAGTGATGTTTCTCCAGTTTAATTTTACTGAATTTGACAAGAGTGACAAGGAAACTAGCTATTAGTGACCTTTAAGATTATGCCACAGCTTTTGAAAAGATTCATTTTTGACAAGGTTAGAATAGCATGTTTGCAAATGAGTCAGAACTAGCTGATTTCTACAGGTTTCCATAGAGATAAAATGCAACATAAATTCTGGCTATACGGCATTGCCTTTGCCAAGAGTCAGCGATCGTTTCCAGCTGAATCATTTTAATTCTGGAAATGGAAGCAGAGAAGCACAGAGAAGGCACCATTTTCCTTTCAACAGAATATAGTTGGATTCATAAGTTCACATGCCCTAAACACCTTAAACACCAAGTTTCTCTCTTGACACTTTATAGACTATGTAGATTGAGCCATCATACTTTTCATGAAGGCAGATCTAGCTTCAGATCTGCATTCATTTCAGAGCTTGTTCACACACACACACACACACACACACACACACACAGATACACACACACACACACAGATACACACATGCTCAGTTAGGAAGTCTTCCTGAAGCTACAATAACAAATAGTCCCCACCATAAATCAAAATGAATAAATTCAGAACTACTTTTACTTCCTCATGCAAGTGTAATAAGTCACATGTATTCCCCCTCTTTTTAAAGGTAACTCCTAAGTGGGGATACACACTCCACAAGGACAGCTTCCTCCAGTTCCAAGGCATCCTTTGCTCCAGAAACTAAGAGCTTTAGCTTGGTTCTGCCTCAAAGACTACAACTTTTGATTGTACAGATCTGTCCTTGAGCCTTTTGTTTGCTTTGGTCACTAACCCAGACTCATTGTCAACAGCTTTAGTGCCACCTTGCTATCCAATTTTTATGTTCTTGGACTAGAGAATAAGAGAATCACAAGGGTAAAATGAACACCAACACTGATACTTCTGAATTATTCTCCCTACAGCTAGTACACATTAACAGTGAAAGCTGAGCTAACTGAAATAAAATGAAATGTTGACTTTGATTCACCTGAATTTATTCACAGATCATTTGAAATACACACTCTATACCTTTGAACACAAAGGTTTTACCTTGTCCTCCTGCACTAAATTTTACATCTTATTGGCAGCTTTTTGTGTATATATGTTAATTCCTCAACTAAGCTATTTATTGCTGAAGGAAAATAAGCATTCAGCTGGAAATTGCTTTGGAAAAGCTTAGTGCTACAGTATATATTCTAAAGGGAATTAGTTCAGAACTGAAAATATTGAGTATTATTTTGTAAGCAAGAGAAGCATGTGGGATTAATTATGAGAAAGCTGGATATTTGGGTCTGGAATTCACGAAATAAATATGACTAAGAATATAGGTCATCAGTTTTAATAATTTTATATGTTGTCTCAAATAAGATCCCATAATGGGTCATTGTTAAATATATGAACTGACCATATCATCAATAAAAACCTTTTGAAAGTGATGATCTCCAAAGATATTTCAGCCTCTCTAAGTCAATTTTCAGTATTGATGTTTTATTGATTCCAGAAAAACTTCATGTAAAATCACTTTGTTCTACACCACAGTTCTCAAGATATAGACATTGAAACCTCATTACAGCACTCTAGAGAGCAACTTGACAAGAACTAAAAACCAAGATGTTATACGTTCAGCCAACTGTGATCTTTCTATTTTTTAGGCAATAGAAATATGTACTGTGTCTTATTTCAGGACCAAGAAACATTTTTTTCTCAGAATTATAATAAGAAATAATTCTGTTGGTATATTGCATAGTGTGAGGAATTGTGTATTTAAAGAGTATTTCATGAGTTTCGTATTCTAAAGCACATTTAAAGTCTTTCTTAAGGCATTGTGAATATACAATAAAATAATCAACACATTGGTGGTAGCCCTAATATTCCTTTCTTCTGAAGACAAGCTCAATACATTTAGCAAAATACCTTCAAAAACCATATAGGATTTCTTATATCATCAACATATTTATAGCAGTACTGGACCTTTAACTTGGGGCCTGTGCCTGATCTTGTTCAAGATTCTTGCTGTACACTTTGAGTCACACCTCTACTTCCAACAGAACATTTGTAAAGTGCTATATTGAACCTCCAAAGGAAGAGGCTAAATGCCTGGAAATCAACTTCGCAATCGTAGCATCTTTCTTCCTGTATCTTCCCCCTTCCCATGACAGCATTCAGATCTTCCTAACACTATGTCTATCTCCTCTACGGGTCTCAGTTTCCTCCTCCTGCTTAGCTCATGACCTCGGGTTTTTTCTTGGGCATTCCGGTTTCATATCAATAGCTCAATCTTCTAACTGGATAATTAGTAGCTCTCTTAAGTACTTAAACATTATTTCAATGGTTATGCTACTTTGATGATCCCTTTCCTCTTTGGGAGACAAACCATTCTCTTTGTGTGGCTTTCAGAGCTTCTCATCATCTGATTCCTGGAATTTGTGTGTCACCCAGATGGCAACCACATTCTCCAGCACTAATCTATTTACAATTCATAAAATCCACCAGCTTCTCATGATTCCTCCCACTCAGTAGTTAGCCTGCTTATAATATATTCTGCTGCTTTATCTCTGTCTCTTAAGCCAACATTCTTCTCACAAATCACAGACTTCAGGAAATCACAGTTTCTTATCTGTACTCTCTGCTTCTTCCTACAGGCACTATGGCGTTTGTTTGAATATCTCTTCTAAAAGTAAAAATGTCCAGGTATGTCCATACCAATACTGCTATCCCCAACTTGTCTCTTGTCAGGTTGAATTCAGAATTTCAGAGTAATAACTTCAGAGGTACAATATAAAATGTGGTCCAATTATTGTATGAGGGTGGTTAGATAAGCTTGGTTTGTGATCTGTTTTTAAGACCTTGGAGCCACCAGAAGTAATGTAATAGATTGAGAGATACTTTTGTGGGAATACTTGCTTTTAGAATTGTAAATTTTATAGTGGTAATGTATTGAAAGAAAATTATTTTTTTTGACTATAGCTGAACACAATATATGAATGTCTGTGTCAGTATAACAAGTCTGAACTGAATTTCTGGTCATGTTTTTCTTTTCTTCTTTCCTTCATATTACTTTGATTTCACATCAGTGGGGAGGGTGTTTAAATAATCTAAAATAAATAAAGTAGTTGTTAGGGTTAATAAAGAAAAAAGGAAAGATCATAGGAAAGATAGAAAAGCAGTAGATCAAAGCAATAGATGGCCAAGAATACACAAACCAAAGAAAATTGGTAAAATAGCCACCAGGAATATACACAAAAGAAGGAAAACACAAAAACAGCTAGAAAAACCTAGATACACGAGATTTTAATGTGAGGAAAATATTTTAAATAATGGTAAGTTGTGTGATGACACTGTTAATGCATTTCTAGAAAATTCTCTTCAGTTTTCACTACACAGCAGACATTTTAAAGACTTTTCTTATAGAAAAAAATCAGCTCTGACTTGTTTCTGCTGGATGTTTGCATTTTATTTAAGTATTTTCTAGAATATATAGTTTTATGTATACAATAAGGAGCACACTTCAATTTCCATAACACTGTTAAAGTTCTTGACTGGTGGTGTACTTTTAAGAAGTTAGTTAGAGCTATTGCTTTTATAATTCTATTGTGGTAAACTGAAGTATGGCTTTACTATCTGCCCAGATACCATGATTAGAGGGGTATTATATAATGGTTCTGAAACTTCTCACCGTACTTGTACTCTAAGAGTACTTATTCTGGAATGGTTTTTGTTCTATGACAGCTTATTAATTCTCATTTTTCTGTTGCATGTCTCACTTGGCCTCACGCACATAATCAACATCTACTCAAGCTAGCTCCAGTAGAAAGTAGGTTTAATGTTAGAATGAATAAAACTCCAAATTCTTCCATCATATTCAAGTATATGAGAACAGAGACAAATTAAACTCCTCATTTGCATTCGCACTTTAAAATTCTTTAGAACATCATCTCATTGATCCACTAACCCAGCTCATCTTTATAGCATTGGTCACAGAAATTTAACTAAATTGCTTATTGGCTCCTCTTAACACAATCGAGTGTGGGTTGTCACATACGTAAAATAGAGTTGTAAGATATACAGAAAGGATTGCACCAGGGAGGGTGCTAGCGAATGTTGCAAGCACAGCAGATATTGAACACTAGAAATAGGGTTGTTTGACCATTTGGGACCTGATAAAATGAGCTCATTTATTCATTCATGTATTACACAAATATGTTTTACTTTCAAGTCTCGGCAGACATTGGATTAGGCATTAGGGATGCATGAGTGAATAACAATAGAAAAGTCATCTATTTTCATAACTTTTATAGTGCTGGGAAGAGATTGATATTCATTATCTAAATATATGAAGAAGATAATTGCAGATAATGATAAATTGTCTAAAAAATAAACAGACTGGTATTGTAAAGCAGAGGCCAACAAAGCTTTTTTCTCCCCAAAAGCCAGATAGTAAATATTTAGGCACCAAATGACATATAGTTATTCTTACAACTACTGTACTGAACTCTGCCACTGTAAGGGAAACATCAATTATATACTACACTGAAAAAATACATGTGTGACTTCGGTCCAATGAAAATTCATATACAAAGCAACAGGCAACTCATAGTCCCCAAAAGTCTGGACTATGTTTAGTTAGAAACCATGGATGGGCTGAGACCTGTTAGGGGGATTTTTATTGTAAAGGAGAAGACATGGTGTTTTCTTAGCTACCATTTTTGATGCACTTAGATAACACCATAAAGGAGCCTTGAAATTCAATATAATTTTGAAGATGCCAAATAACAGAATTCCAAGTTTTTGAAAGAGTTGAAATCCTATGATTATAATTGGGAAAGTTATATAAATTCTTACAAGATCTGCAATATAACTATCGTGGATATTTGTAAATGAGGATAAAAATAATAATTTAGAAAGGAAAAGATACTATGATATAATAGATGTGGTTCTCAGTTAAATGTTTTAGATACATCTACATTTTAAAGGAAGAGACAAAAAATAAAATGGTTAATATATACTGCAAACCAACTACTGAAACCAAACAAAAGCCTTCAAAATATATCATAAAACTTCCAGCTTTCTATAGCTACTGTCCATATGGCCAAAGCACATTACTGTGGAAATGATTTTGGTAAGACTGCATTGATGGTGAGTTGAATATTATGGTTAGTGGAAACTAACACCACACATATTGTATACCATGTGCAACATTTCTAGATGGAGGAGTTTGGAATACTTAAAAAGGAGAGTAGACTAAGATGGTTGGAGCCTGACAAGAGGTGAGGCAGGGTCATAGTCAAGCTTTCAGATTTTCCAGCCTCCTCTGCCCTCTGGTGTGAGGTGATGTATGAAAGCCTTCTTCCCGGGAGAATTGAGCTCATTTTCCATGGTCAGCCAAAAATACAAAGGAACCTAAAACAGTTCTATGGATCTTCACACTGTTGAAGACAAAAGGACACTGTAGCTAGACTCTGTTATTACTTTTTCCTGTAAATCTTATACAGCATAATGCAGGTTTTACTCATTAATGATCTGAGCTATGACACAGGAATTATTTGGTATGTTTTCAAATGCGAAAATGCCACCATAATGGGCTGAAAGTTACTGAATATTACCAGAAGTACAGATTTCAATAACCTTTATCCAAGAATATGTTGTTTATATCATTGCAGGAAAATAGCGTCTGATACAACTTCCAAAATTTAAGTGGTTGGTTGTTATTTTGTAGGCAATATACCATTTTTTTGATTGATCAGACTCTATGATTTGATTTTTTCCTAGGTCTATAGTATGATTTTTTTATCTGTGTTGAATACATTTATTGTTTTCACTATTATATATTTTATATACTTTCTTTTGATAAAATTAAAGACATTTTGAACCATCAATATTCTCATACATTCCAGTGAGTATCAAAATATATAGTAGTCATTTCCCAAATGATAAAAATCTTGATCTATATTTTTCATATCCGGTAATGTACTTTATGCATTTTATATTGTGTAATGTATAGACACAGCCAATTTTTAATTAAGTTTATGACATTAGCTGTTTACCTAGGTGCAATTTATCTGTTGACACAAAATGTCACTCTAAGGAAATAGATATAAAATCATTACAATAATATACCCACTACCTGATGAATGTAACTAACTCCTGTATACATTTACCCCGACAATAAAATAAAAAATGAATTTAAAAAATATTACAGAAAAAATCATTGCACGTTGTTTTGGATTTCTGGTTCAGTAGCTACTTGGAACTTTTGAGGTGGCTCTGCACACAGTGCTGAGACATATTCAGTTGGTGAACAAGGCTGGGCTTGGCTAGGGCATGTTACATCTTTGTTATGAATAACTTTTGTTTTTCTTCTAGAATCAGAAAAATAATCTCATGATATTCTTCTGTGCCAAGGGCAGATGTGTAGGGGGCCAGAATGCTCAAGTATCTGCTTTAATATAACATTCATTCATTCATTCATTCCTCTTCTTTTGCTTTTCCTGTCCTACCTTATCCTACTGAGGCTGGCTCCTTGCTTTTCTCTCTGTTCTCTGCCTCTCTGTCCTCTCTTATCCTTTTTCTGCTCTTCATGCCCCTCCCTGGTCTCCTTCTCTTCCTTCTCCTGCTCATTTGTGTGTGTGTGTGTGTACATGTGGACACACGCACTGGTGATCAAACTCAGGACCTGGTTTATGCCAATGAGCTACATCCCTGGCTTCTTTCTTTCTCGTTTAAGCTTTCTTTTATTATGATCTTTAAATAGCTGTATGAAAGAGTTTCCTCTTAACAAAGCCGTTCACGAGCACAGTACATCCTGATCCATTTTGTGCCTTTCTCTCCCTCTTCTTCTTCCTTTCCCCCTTGATGCTGTTCTTTCTCCTCCTACTTCTTCTTTGTCTCCTTCTCCTTCCTCCGGTCAATAGAATGCCCACATGTTACTCATTTTTCTGAATTGATGAGTTCAGGGAGAAGTTATAGTTTCTTGCCTGAGCATGTAAATACATAAACAATTTAAAAAAAGCACAACAAGGGCTGGGAGTGTGGCCTAGTGGTTAAAGTGCTTGCCTAGCATGCACGAAGACCCAGGTTCGATTCCTTGGTACCACACACATAGAAAAAAGCCAGAAGTGGTGCTGAGGCTCCAGTGGTAGAGCTCTAGCCTTGAGAAAGTCCAAGGACAGTGCTCAGGCCCTGAGATCAAGACCAGGACTGGGAAAAAAAAGCACAACAAACAGTTTTAAAAGATTATTCCTGAAATGACTACTGAAGTTACTGAAGTCCACACCAACGGTGGTTTTGGACTGACTACTCCTATTCACCCAAACTAAACATTTAAATGAATCTTCCTCCATCTCCCACAAGACAGCAACATTGAGAAGGAACGTAAAACTTCCATGCTTGAGCGGCCAGTAGATCATGCCTGTTTAGCTGTGTTGACCTTTGCTATTTCAGGGGCGTATCTGCTCTTGACTTTTCAATTTATTTTGGTTGAGTACTAACTACTATAGCCAACATATATGATGCCAAATTGCTCTTGTTAAAATTGACTTCATTTTTCAAAAACCTATGTGTTTCGACAACGCTTTTCTCTGTTCCTTCTTCTCCGTCCCTCAGCCTGCTTCTCTCCAGAGAAATATTTCATCTATTCTCTCATATACAGAATCTAGATTTTAAAATAGACATGAAAGTAGAAGAGGAACTGTTTTGGAGAAGAGAAAATGGTGACTAGTGTAGGATAAAATGAGAGGTTAGGGGAAACTGAAAACACAAGGAAACCTATTATTACATAAAACTAATACATGACAGTAAAAACAATATAGCGCATATTGCAGGTAATTCTACCGCTCACGTTTCTAGAAATCATATTGAGCAGTACATGACACCTTGAACCTGATATAAATGTTCTTGCTTGCTTGGCTGGTGCACTACCATTTGAGCCAAGTTTACTGCTCTGCTTTTCTGGTTGTTTTTGAAGATGGCCTCATGTTCTTTTTTGCCCTGACTGGCCTAGAATTACGATTCTCTGTATCTCTGCTTCCTGAATAGCTAGAATTGGGTCTAGCTGAGCAAATCTGTCTTACTATATATTTTGAAAAACTATCGTTTATATTCCTGCCCCAATATTAACTTTGTGTTACAGTTAACCAACCATTTATAATCTTCTAGATGGCACAAATAGTAATTAATGTTTACTGAACACATACCACTTGCTATTTCATTTGGTTAGATGCTTTGTTTGTAGTAAATCATCTAACCCTAACCATGGTTTATGGGTAATTATATACCTCTTTTTTTCAAAAAGGAAAAGTTCAGGTGGGCTAAATCCACACAGATAAAGCAAAGCAAAAAAAAAGGTTTTCAACATAGGTCTGTTCAGTAACTTCTTTTCTTTCTATCAATAAGGCAACTGTAATGATGTAGGCTTAAATTATTTGATACTATCCAAGTAAGTTTCATAGAGCATGGGGTTCACAGTGTGAGATTTAACGTTGTCGTCTCAGCCTAAAGTTTGCACTCAGTGACTCTTTTCTCATATATCCTGCCTGCTCAGTATCAGCTCTCCCTGGCTCCATATCAGTCCACCATTTCTTTCCGTAATTTGCTCTGACTTACTCTTATAACTTCTGTACTTTTCGTTGGAAGTAACTGCAATTATTTATCCCCAGTAGGTATTTTTCCCCTCACTATTCAAATATCATTTATGGACCGTGGACATATGGAAGATGTTCCTGGAATCTTAGAACATTCTGTTGTGTGTTCAAAGGCTCATCAAAAATCAACCAATGATAGAAGGGCCAGACACTGTTCCAAACCCCACTGTGTTTCCTTTGTCACTTCCACTAATCTGGTGGGCACTTTTTTTTATTTATTTACCATAGTAAATACTCTGCAGGTGTCACTTAATTCAGCTGGCACCTTGTGACACATTGTCACTCTCTGGAGAGCCTTACTCTCCCAAATTAACAGATGATTTAGAGGATGAGACACATTAAGGCAAATTGCCACCGACACTGAGGAACAGCTATGTCTCATGCTAAAGCTTAAGGTCTAGATTACCCAGCTTTTGCTGTCTCCTGAAATAGCAATATGGTTTGGGAATTATAAAGACAAAAATTTAAAAAATCACTGACAGTAGTAACAATTAATTCCCAGACCTCCCAAGGCCCAGAATTCCTTTTACATTGCCAGGACTGCCTTTCCCATCTCAAAGACCTCATTAAGGCATTTAGATCCTGGCTTGAATTAATAACATACAACATAATTTTCAAAGCACCAGAGGTTCTTTCTTCCCATTCCAACTTAGCTATCAATAAACTCAACATGGTGTGGGCTAGCATTGGAAATCTCCCTCTACATTTCACTGACACGAGTCATATTTTATTGCACACCCCATGGCAACAATATGAGGGAAAGCAGGACACAGCACATCGACACTTCAGACATTTGCAACTGATAATGGCCTATGTACTAAAGAGATCATAACCACCATCATTGTTCTCCAGCTTAAATGCCCTTGGTTTCTGTCTGGAATTGTACCTAGAAAATTCAGTGTCAGTGGCTCATGTTTTAATCCTAGCTAATCAGGAGGCAGAAATTGGGAGGATCAAAGTTTGAATCCAGCCTAGGGAAAATGTTCACAAACCTCTTGCATTAACCAATAAGCTGAATTTGGTGGGACAGATTTATCAGCCTGAGTATGATGGAGCTGAGAGCCAGAGGCCAATTTCAGATTCATCAGGCCTCGTGTTCACATCTGGACAGAAAATTCTGTGTGTTCTATGCTGCATGCGTAATCCCAGCAGAAAGAGAGGGAGAGAGCAAGAGAACAAGTGAGAGAGAGAGAGAGGGGTGAGAGAGAGGGGGGGTAGAGAGGGAGAGAGACAGAGAGACAGAGACAGAGTTTCACCAGTAGCATGGCATCTGTTTAAGCTAGAATCAGCGCAATTATGATAGCTACATTTAACAAAACAGGATTTGTAAGTGCCATGAAGATGGGACTCTAGTGGAGTTGTCTGACATTAATCATAGATTTGCTCTCAAGAGTATGCAATTACAACTGAGACAAATCTCTTAAAGGTAAAGGATGATAGCTGTGTGAAACCCTATAGTGTTGATGAGAATTCACAAAGGCTGCAGATCTTTCCAGGATGTCTGTCTTATGGCTCAAGGGCAAGTCATCAATGACGAATTTCCGAATGAGTACTCCAGAGGGAAGAAAGTCTCCATGGTAACAATAAATGCTCTGACATTAAAATAATCATCATTGTACAGCACAGAGGTCTGGAACAGGGAAAACACAAAACTTATCTGAGAAAAATAACTAAAACAGAAAGGGCTGGTAGGATAAACTGAGTAGTAGCCTACTTAATAAGAATGAGGCTCTGAGTTTAAATTCTATCCTGCCACAAGCCAACATAACACCAACCACACCAACAAAGGGCATTGTTTCAAGTAAATATTTACAGTCAGAAAAGTATTGTGGAAGACTGTGGGTTCACTATGAGCAAACCTGCTTTGAAAATTGAGCAGGTAGCAGTTAGAGCTTATAATAGCTACAGAGCAGATAATGGGTTTGAGAGACAGAGAAAATAAGTAATCCTACAGTGCAAGAGGAGAGGTGTAAATCCATTCCACATTAGTGGTTTACGACATAGGAAAGGCAGTGTGATAGTTCAGGGCTGTCCTTCAAGCATGACTGATGCTTTGACCACTAGCAATGCCATTTTCTGAATCTTTGCTACCTTAAAGGGCAGAGAAGATAGTAAGTGTATATTGTGTTTTTGTCTTGAAAACGATTAGAAATGTTGCCACTGGCTTTCACTTGTGCCACTAAGTTCTGGTTTTGAATAAGAAAAGAAGTGACTATCTGAGAAAAGAAACTTGAAATAAGACTCAACCCAAATAAGAAACTTAGGTTTGGGGACTGACACAGAAAATCACATATTCTGATGTACTACCTACAAGGAAAGCTTGTCTTGTTGCGTACATGATTCTCGTTCTGTAGCATGAAATAACTCCAGGAAGAAATACGTTTGGCTATTCATAGAAAAAAAAACCTTATGTATTGTTGAAGGAATATAGACTGACACATGTAATTCAAAACACCATGGAAATTTCTCAAGAGGTTAAAGTCAGAGCTACTATGAAACCTCCCTAAATTTTTCTTTGGTACATACTCAGAATAAATGAAGTTATTATACAAAAGAGCACCTGAATATTCACTTTCCTTGCAGCATTTCACAATAGTAGGATATAGAACCAGCCTTGGACACCTCTCAGTACACGCACAGCTAGTGAAAATATAGTGTATTGTACAATGAGCATATTGTTCTGGTACACAGAAGAATGACATCTTATCATTTGCAGCAAAATGGATGGCCCTGGACATCATGTAGGTAAAATAATTCAGACTCAGACAAGTATTGACTGCTTTCTCTCACATGTAGAAATTAAAAAAGAAAAATAAATTTTAAAAAAGTGATCCTGAAAGAAGAGAATCTAGAATGGATGGATATGTAAAAGCTAAATTCTAAAAATGGGACAAAACAATCTTAGAGGGATGATTTGCCTAAATATTTCATCCACAGAAGAAATGTCCTAATTTTGAGCTGGCCAGGCTCCTTCACTAAAGCTTCCAGACTTCCAGAGAAGATGTTGTGGTGACTTTTCTATAGCTTTCCAGTCCTTTTGCCTGTGCATACAGCATTTACACAAATACATGGGAAGAAAAGGCAAGATACCCTAGCTAGAATGGTGTTTCCTCCAAAAGAAAATGGCAACTTCTTGTTCATCATACACGAGAAAGAAAAATGGTAGCTAAAAGCCATATAATGAGTGATTGTTGTCCTTAATGTACTGTTATCTCTCATCTCTTTTGCTGTCCCTTGGTTATCTCATATTGTTACAGTATCTCACTTTGTTATCTGATATATTGGATATATTTGTATTTGGTTATTTGAAATTGGATAGGGAAGGGGGGGAAAACAAGATGAGGGGTGGGGGTGGGGGGGAGGGAAATGGGGACCAAGACATGAGAAAGGGTATCAATGTATGTGAATTAATGCACCTTCTATCTGGCAAATATAATGTAACCCTTCTATTAATTACAATAAAAATATATGAAAAAAAGAAAAATGGTAGCTAACATTAAGAATAATGCTCTGGGAGAGAGGACTATAATATTCATATTTTGATAGTATTTGGCAATTTTGGGAGAGGCTTGATAAAAAATGACCTTGTAAGTTACTGCCATTATGTGCAGGGCATTGTAAAACCAAATAGCTCATGCAAAGCACGAATAGCATCCATTTTCTTTGATTCTCATCTCAGCAATCAAGCACACAGCAATTATTACAGTACAAGAAATACGCTTCAGACAAAAATGATGTGATTAAAGATATTACTGCCAATTATAGCACATTTGCATTGCTTTGATAATTTTTCCAGAATATTATATCACAGGACCTATGCAAGTTAAAGTGTTGAGCTCCTACATCCATGACAGAAGATATCCTAGAAAGGGCATCTAAGCTGACTGTGATCCAGTATTCTTAAAATAGTGGGCAAAGTGGCACTCATACGAGGCTGGTACCAAGTTCACATGAATTTAAATTTACTATGCTGCTCATTTAACTCAATATATAGTGTCACTTGACACATAATACAAATAAGAAAACAATTGAAATAGTTGATTGGTTCTTTTAATGAATACCTTTAAAAAAAGACTTTTTCTTAGCTTGCATTATTCAAACAAGGGAGACTTGATTGCGGGCAGTCCTCCACATTATCCCTGGTCATTTTCACTCCCTCCATCACGGGGCCTCATTCTCTTCCCATTCTGCACTTACTTTTTGAATCCAGAGTGTTCTTCATACGAAGAACACATCTCTGCTCCGCTAGGTCTCTGCTGTGGCTGTGGATGTCTAGCGGCTGCCAAATGCAACAGCCCACACTCACAACTCCCAGGTGGGAAATAGTTGGCTAAGAAGAATTAACTGCTAGCTTCCATTGTTTGTTAGTTAATATGTCCTTACCTAAGTAGAAAAGTTTATAGAATTTTCAGTGCTCCAAGCTTCATCCAACGAAGCTACAGTATATATTTATTGTGTCCATCCTTTTCTCCTCTCCACTGTAACCCACACACTTTCAAATTTACAAACAAAATACTTTTACTAATTACATTTTCTCTTTTTTTTCTTTTTGGTTGCATTTAGGATGGAATTTAGAGACTTGTAATTACTAGGCCAGGATCTACAATTTTAGCCACAATCCAGCCTCATTATATTTTCTTGGCAAGAGATTAAAACTCTTACTTTATATCACTTATCATAATTTTGGCTCAATACACACACACACACACACACACCACACACACACACACACACACACACACACACACACACACACACACACACGAATATGCATTTCAACTCAACTCTTTATTTATTTACCATAGCCAAGATAAGGAATCGGCCCAGATACCCAGCAATGGATGAGTGGATCAAGAAAATGTGGTGCATATATACACACTAGAATTCTAGTCATCAATCAGAAAGAATGACATTGAACCATTCATAAAGAAATGGAAAGTCACAGAAAAAAAATATATTTAGTAAGCCAGACTCATGGAGAACCACAGGTCGCATGATTTCGTTCGTTTGTGGTAGATAGAACGTACTCATAAATCTACACATAAACACACTGTGTGGTAAGCAAGTGGTTACAGATGAATGAACTAAAGTATAATAGACTGTGGAGAAGGCCAAGAGCCTTACTTCTATAGAAAGACTAAATCAATGCCCAACAAATAAGTATCACAAAATGAGTGCATTCAAGGGTGGTGGGGCAAAGAGATGACAGTGAAAGAATAAACAAGGGAAGAGAGTAGAAAGAAGGAATGAATGCATTGTATATACCACAGAATTGAGCAAAATAACGGAAGGACTGTGTCAAAGGAGAAGGAAAGGGTTGAAGAGGTGGCACGTATCAAGATGCACTGAATACACAAACTGCTTCATTAAATGGCAAAAAAAAATCAGCACATAACCTAACAATCAGGAAAAGTGAGGAACGGGGTAGATAGGAGGGGGTGAGACTGTTGAAAGAGGTACCATGGATCAAGATGCACGCTGTTCATAAACAGCTCTGCTGAATAACAACTCCTTTGTACAACTTCCTAAAGATAAAAACATACAGAAACATGTTGAATCACTTGTACCATAAAGTAAAATTTTGCCAAATGTTGAGGCATTTGAGAAAAATGAACCTTTTAAGAATAACGAGTTTCAGTACTCCATTTTGAAGAAACAAAGCTATTTATATAGCGTAATTACAATTGTTTAAATTTTCAGTGACTAAATTAAGCACTTATGTATTCATTTGAAAATATTTTGTCCCAGAGCAATTGAAAATGAGTTGAATACTTTTTAATGAAAATAAAGAATTGTTTGGATTTTAATTTTCCACCAGTAGTAAAATGTATTTTTCTCATAGTATTGGGTTATTTCTGTCATTGTTTGAAATAAGATCAATAGACACTGGCATTATTTAAGATAAATGGATGTTCATACACACACACACACACACACACACACACACACACACACAAACTGTTGCTGTTTTTTTTTCAACCTGGTCAGGATCAAATAAAGTTAAGTCAAAAGTATTAAGAAAATGTCAAGGCATAGATAATTAATTTTTATCTGGACTTTAAAATGTTACAGTTGAGAGACAATCACTTCTTGTCTCAACAAATACAAATTGGATTAAATGGCATTTTATAAGGAATAAGAAAATCTAATCATAATTGCGTATGACCCACTATAATTTCCACTTAGTCCTCAACTTGGAATAGATTTCCTTGTCTTCCTTGATTTTTCCTGTCATTTATGGACCGAACTAGCAGACTCATTCTACGTGTGAGGTCTTGCTCTTTGTAAACTCTTGGTTTCTCCTTTATTATGATGTCCTCAACTGAGACTGAAATATTTAAAAGAAGGTCTAACACAGTTAAGGGTGTGCACAGACACATGTGTTTGTGACCTTGTGTGTATATGTATTAACTTTTATTTATGTGTGTGAAGCTGTATGAGTAAAATGTGCTGTGTGAACTCGTGTTTTTATACATGCATATCTGTGAATCAGTGTGGAGTTATTTGTATGAATCGTGCTATGTGTATGAGCTTGTGTATGTATGCATGCTGAGAATTGTACTCATACCTCCTTCTGGGATCCATTTGAGATTAAGACCAAGAACTTAAAAAAATCCTAAAATTAATTATGCTAAAGAAATAACTTACAAAGTAACTTCAAAATAATTGAGGAGTACAGAAACAAACTCTTGGAATTCAAGTTTACTGCTATGTGACTTTACATTGTCTAAATCACGAACATTACTGGCTCCCAAAAGTAATATAAAAATTGGCATTTTTGTAAGCCTTTGGGCTGTTAAATTTAGGTAGGTGTTTTCAAATTATCCAAGTTTTGAGAAAAGGTGTTCTGCATATATTTTTTCTACACACAGAAGTGAGTTCAGTTATACAAATAATGGGATCTGGGAATGTGGCATAGTGGTAGAGTACTTGCCTAGCATGCATGAAGCAACTCGAGATATGAGGATCACAGTTCAAAACCAGCCTGGACACTAAAGACTATGAAACTTGTATCTCCAATGAATCACTAGAAAATGGGAAGAGGGGCTGTGGTTCAAGGGGTAGGGCAGTAGCCTTGAACTGAAGAGCTGAGGGACAGAGCCCAGGCACAGAATTCAATCCTCACAATGGGCAATAAGTAACTAAATAACTAAATAAAATAAATTAAAATCATCATCTTGAGCAAGGAAATGATAGCAGCCACATGGTGGAATTGCCGCACTCATTTAACAGAATATTTCTTTAGCCTTTGGATTCCTAATTGTATGTGCAAGACATGGGGGAAAACTTGATGGGGTTAGGGAGAAGCAAAGAAAATGATTAAGGAGTTGTTTGCATTGATTTATGAAGACACATTAAATGAATTCAATATGAATAGCTCTCCTAAGTGATGAGCAGGGAAAGCATAATAAATGTCTGTAAATATCTGTTGGGTGTGAGCAGTGAGGAAGGAGATGAATGAGAGTACAGAAGATGATAAAGAATAATGAGATTGAATTCAAAGACTTATAAGGAAAAGAAATATCAAAGTCATTTTGTGCTTTTGAGAACCTAGCATCCATAAAGAGCCTAAAGATAAGAAGTCTTCCTCTTATGGTATTTATGAGGTTTACCTGTTCATACCCCAGGTCCCAACATTAAATTATCATTTCTTAGGCTCTGTTCCTCTTTCTTCTTCTATGCCTGCCTTGTGTGTAAATCTCTATATAGGCAGGAAAAGAAAAACCCAAGGAAGGTATGGGGTCCATATTTTGTCCTACTTCTCAGCCCTTGCTACGTAAGGCTTTACTATTCAAAAATGGGTCTTATCGTGCTATTAATGAATGGACTCAATTGAGATATGTAACAAGTTTAAATACAGCCCCTTAACAATTAGCATTTTAACCATTGTTTTATGAGAAGTAAAACATTAGATTAGTTATGCTTGTAGGAAGTAATAATCTAAGAATTATTCATTTTTAACTAATTATTATTGCCCTGTTCATTTCAATTGAGTCTTTCAAGGAGAATTCTTAGCCTGTGTCCAGATTGCAGTTAATAGAAAGCTAAATGATACATAGAACATGTAATCTTTAAAAGGCAGCTTTGAATTCATTTATGAAATGAAAAAAAAATTCAAAAGAAACCGTATTAATGCCTACTTAAACATCTCTAGCTGATAGGGAAAGAAGAATATTGGCATTTGTATCAATCAACCAATTAAGGATTCTGAGTTAGAAAATTTTATAGTTCCCAGATGAGGTCATAACATTCCTTTGTTCTGATTTTGCTATCAATAATGACCATTAGAAGAGAATTCTGAGCAGATAAATAGCTTAAAAATATCATTTATCATCTGGTTCATGTGAGTCGTGATTCAAAGGGGATACCTCCCAGTTAATGAGACAATTGTATACATATTTCACAGTTATTAAATCTGTATTTTACATGTTTATCATTTTGATTCTTAATATGTTCTGCCATATTTTTTCCTGTCTGGAAGGACTAAAATAGAATCTGGGCAAGGTTTTACTTTAAAATTTAACTTTAATGTCTGTAAACATGTTTCTACATTGTTCTGTTGCTTCTAGAAGAAGACATGAATAATATGCATAAATTTTGCCAAGAAAAGATTAAAAGTATGTCAGAATGTGTTGTGAAACAGGAAAATTTTGAAAGCTACTCTGCTAACTCAATAACAAAGTTCTGAGGACACGTAAAGACAAAGTGATTCATATATATTTTAAACATGCATGATATAGTGGTATATAGGTGTATATATGTCCAAATATTTAGCCATTTGTCATGTGTCCAGACTTTATCTTCAGTGGTAATCACACTGTTTAAACTACTGGTTAAGGACTGCCCTAAAATCTAGTGGGACAGTAATTTTGACCTTTTACATCTCAGAAGAATTTCCTTGTAAACCAGAATTCTAAGTTCATTGAAAAATCTTGGCATAGCCATTGCTTAGACAGAATTTTCCATGAGGGTCTAATTAAAATGACCGACCTACATGTTCTGTAACATATGGATCACAAATTAGCAAAAGCATTTGTTAGCAGTATATCACAAGAAAAACTTCCTGGACTAAGTCTGTCTCTATTTGCTAATAGTCTGCAATGGTAATCAGAACCCTGGACATTTGATTTGATATCTGCCCATAGCTGGCCCTTGTAAGTGTCTTTGTCATTCCTTATACAGTTAGATATCTGTGCTCACGAACAGAAAAAGGACCCTGTTAATATAATAATGAAAATCAGGAATTCATTTCTTAATGTTTTGAGAATTGAATTTCTAATGTTTCTTAGCTCTTGGAATTGTCTTGTCTTGAAATAGATTAGCAGTTGATGTAATACTTTGTATGATAAAATTATATTTGGTAATGTTTGTTAATGTATAAGGCTCATTCCAGAAGATATCCATGTTTAGTGAAAAAGGAAATACAGAAACTTCTACATTTACATTAATCTTATTGCTTCCTCTCCACTCTCACAACTTTATAACATTTGGTAAAAATCAAAGCACTTTCTGTTCATAAATGTGCACACTGAAGCATTTGCAGTTTACTGGAACACTAGCAAGTGTGTCACTGGCTTTCAAGGTGTGTTAATAATGAATAATATTTTCTGTTTTTTTCTACTAACTAACTATGCCAGAGCATTTTAGGAAAGAAGAAGTAAAGGACAAGAATTACAGGACAAGAATTACATGTTATGTAAAACATGGTTTATAGATTAACATTAGCATTTTTCAACAATAGTTATATCCAGAAAAATTTCCCACAGCAAGATATTTAAGCCTATAAATAAAAAAAACCTTCTTAAACGTCTCAGCTTCTATCTTGTCAGAGGACATAGGAATATTGGTGGTATTTTTGACACATAATATGCTTTTACAAAGTGATTCATATTGCTTATGATTCTACCATGAGGTAGAAAATGTATCCAATAGAGCATAAAGTTTTATGTTCAGCTCTGTAGGAGTGAAACAGGGAAGTTCCTGCAGGAAAAAAATAGGTTTAGCTACTCAGGAGGCTGAGATTTGAGAATCATGCTTTGAATTCAGTCCAGGCAGGAAAGCCCATGAGATTCTCATCTGCAATTAGTACTCTCATCTCCAATTGAGCCTTAGTACGCACACACACAAATACCTGAAGTTGAACCATGAGCCAGATCTCTGAATCTGATAATTATACATTGTTTATATGTATTATAATTCCATATTATGCCTCATAAATATGCAGCTTCTATATGCAAATTAATAGTGATGTATATATATACATATCTTTGCGTAGTAGTAGACTTCATATTAATATATTTAAATATGTTATATGTAATTATGGATATATATATCCATACAAACATACACATACCCATATATACATATACATATATATTTATATATGTAAATAATGACCTAATGAGACAGCATCAGATGAAGGTTTCTTGAGATGAACACCTACTATGAAGCTATAGTTGGAACAACTACATAGCATATCACAAGCTCTCTCTCTGCAGTCAGCATGGTAAGAATTGCACATGCTCCTAGCATACTCCAGCTTGCTATAGATGAGATTCTCCCAAGAAACCCTAGATCAGAGAACAAAGAAAGGATCATTTATTTGGATGTTTCTACACGAAAATGAGAGAAATGAGTGTGTCTTCATGGTCTGCCTTTTGACTTGCCTTGGGAAGCTTCTTCTGTGGCTGTGAGCATCTGATCTGTGCACACTTTAATTTTTTCTCCAGTGTTGGCATAGAAATCCTGAGCCCAGAGGGTAGCAGAAGAAACATTTCCAGCCCAAAGCCAGAGGGTTTTAGAGTTTTCATGCCACATGCTTTCTCTGTTAGGTGTATCTATAACTTGGCATTCTCCTATAAATAAAGGTACTGGAGAGTAAATGAATGATGTCACAATCCCGTGAGAGTAGTTATAGAAATGGAAGCTCTGGCTTTCATGTCTAATCCTAATGGCCCAGTTGACCATGTGGTTTCTGACTTACACAAAGGGGTTCATATAGGGACTAAAAGCAAAGCTCTAGAGTAGTAAGAAAATAGCTGTGGAAAGGTAAAAGCCACTTTTTCTTAGATAAAAGGTTTCTTTTTTGAATGAAGTGGTGCTGACCAGATGGAGTTTCTTTCATCCATGCTCAACCAATTGTTATTCATCTCCAAAGAGCCTTCTTCTCTCACCTCTCCATGTTTCTGACCAAGTGCCATATTCACCTGCATTCTTTGCCCCCAAACAATATACAAACATTAATGGATGTTTAGTCTTCTTTGTTCACTTCTGCCCTAATGGCTGTTTAGACCTTGATTAACTGCAAATCCACATGTAAAAGAGAAAAAAAATAAATAAAACAAAAAGGCATCATTTGTCCTGAAAACAAGGAAAGGTTAGCATCCAGGAGGAAAAGAATCACAAGTGATTGGATTGCCTTTCCTTCTTCTGTTAGCCTGGTAACATTCAGAGCCCAGTCAAGCTGCCTTCCAGAAAGTAGAAGCTTTTATTCTCTTGTAAGCACTCCTTAATGTGTCATCTCAACTCATTCAGAAACCCTAATGGGACAGATATTTTGTGATGTGTATGTGTCTGTGTGTCTGTGTGTGTGTGTATACACATATGTTGTTCACTTAGAATACATAAAATAAATGCTTACCCATTGAGATAGAGAATAAAAGGCAACAAAATAGAAAACATTGAAATAGCCTGGTAAACTATCAAAAGTAAGATTATGAAAAGTAAGATTTCTCCAAAGTAATTATTTCATGGAAGCCTCTGCAAAGTTTTAGACCATTCAGTCACCTAAAAGTGTGACACAGGAATGACTATCGCTGATCAAAGACTTTTTAGAATCTTGTGGGATCTCAGCTCTCATATACTTCATCTATTTCTCTTGTCTCTAACAATTGTCCCACAGAATTTGTTGGTAGCATTCCTGCTCATCCTCAGTCAGTTGAACATTATTTCCTTTTTTTTTTTCCAAGCAGAAATGCCGCTCCCTACCAGCCTTCTCATTGCTGCGTTTTTGTCTTAAGAATCACAGAGGAGACTTCTTTTGTTGGTTTTCTTTTCCTCAGTGGACCAAACTAGTAATGGGAGATTGCTCTCCATGGTGAGAAAAATAAGAGTGCAGCAAGAGGCTACGAGGCTATTGAACTTTTTATAGACTACATGTACGAAGTGATGAAAGACTCTGAAATTTTTGCAGCAATGATAATTGGGTTAAGAATATATCAAGGAGTTAATCAGTGGGGTTTATTAGTTAGCATATTTCCAATGGAGTACTGCAACTGATTAATAATAGCTTACAAAGGGCATGTGAACATTAAAAATCAATGACCCAATCAACACACTTGTCTTTTCTGAATCAATTGCACTGAAGTTTTATTAGGGGATTTTTAGATTACCAGTCATTGGGCCAAGAGTCCTGAACAGAAGTTGACTGAAATAACGTTTCTGTGGGGAAAAACAGCTAGACACATCCCAGGAATTTTTCCATGCATTTATTTATTTTAGTAGATCATTCAGGCATAAAACTAAAAGACTTGTAGTGCTTGATTTTAGCTTTACCTAGCAAAAGCAATTGGTCCACTAAAGGACCTAATTGCTTGCAAATTTTCATAAATACGAAGTCTTTTCTAAATAACAGGGCTGAATACCCTTTCAAAATCCAATCAAATAATGATTTTTAAATATTGTGTTTTGCAGAAAATTATGATCATTCACCAATTATAAAACAGAATAGCAGTGATTTCAAAGAAAAATCCAAGAAAACAGTCAAAGCAATTGTTTTGTTTTATTTTCAAAATGTGGGTATATTACAGGAGGTATGCTTGTGATTTATGCCTATTTTTGTCAATGTCTTTTACATATATATGCATGTATATGTCTTGAACCTATCATTCCAGAATACATGCTAACTCAGTAGACTTGGATCAACCGTCCTTTCTCCTGCCATCTACTCCTAAAGACTGTAATTATTTTCAGATCTGCAAAATGTCATCTTTTTCTTCATGCACTCCTGTTCCATTACCTCCTTTCCAACTTGTTGGGGAGGAATCAATGTTTCAAGCATCGAAATAAAAAAGATGATAATTCACCCTTTGTGTGCATTGTAATCCAGGGCCTGGCCCATGCTTTGCAAGTGCTCTACTTCTCCCTGCTCTTATTAGATATCTAAAGTGAGAGGGCCTTCTGCATTCCTTTTTTTATAAAAAAGCTCTCTGAAATGTTTCTTCTTTCTTCTTTCAGATTTCAGAATTTACGACTGAGAATGTTGAAGCCAGTCATACTAAGCCAGATATAACTCTGGCACTAATTAACTATGTGACCTAGGCTAAATTACGTATTTCTTTATCTATCAAGGTCCTCATCCAAACAAATGATATGATGACCTAGGGCACCTGATTTGGATAGCGGCAGAATTAAACAGATAAGCACACAGAGTAATTACTCAATAAATGGGTACTTAGTATTGGTATTAGCATTTTATTACCATGAATGAAATCGCTATGCTTTATCAAAATTAGGCATTGAAAAGAAACTTTGTGACCCTCTGTTTTATGAATAGAGGCACATGAAAGTAAAAGTGTATAAGAAACTGTTCATAAAAGACAGTTGGCATGAACCATTATGAGCAAATCTGGCTTACAATTAACTGCCTTAGACTTCATGTTGTCAGGGTGATTGAGAAAAGCAGACCTCTTAATGCACTATTTTGTCAAAACTTAATATTATCAGTTTAAAAGTTTGGGCTGGTTAATTTATAGCTTGCTTCTTTATAAATTTTGGATGATTTCTGTCTAATTATATAAAACCAAGCAAATGATATGTAACCTAAAAAAGAATTGTATTCAGAATATCCCCCCAAAATTCATTTCTTCGGAAAATAAATTAAATCTTAAAAAATAAGGAAATGGAAGCATCCTTCATGCCATCTTAGAGCTAAGAACAACTGAATATCCAAACAGAAGAGGAAATAAGGCATCGATTTGGATTTTGTACAAAAAATAAAAACAAAATAAAAACGAAAAGTTAAATGCACAATACAAAACTATGAAAGAAAATGAAGGGAAAGAAACCTGAATTACTTTGAATTTGGTGATAATTTTTTAGATACAACATCAAATATCAAATAAATGCACGAGAGATAAATGGAAAAACACTGGATTCATTAAGCTTAAAACTTTTGCTCTATGAAAGGTATCATTATGAAATGAAGAAAACAGAGAAAATGATTCATATTTCTTCTAGAAATCTATAAAGAACTTTTTAAGCTTAAATAAGAGGTCTAGCTCTACAAATTAATCAATGGATAAGAGACATATCATAAAGATGATACACAGACAAGAATTATTTAAAATCACAAACCAGGAAGGGAATGAACATTAAAATGAAATGTTGTGCCAATCTGTTGAAATAGTACAAATAAGTCATTGTCAACTCAAAACATTGCAAGCAAAGCCCTCTGTCAGTCATTGGTGGGGCAGATGCAAAACAGATCAGCTTCTGTGGAGAAGTAGACATTTCCTTGCAAAGGTGAAGGTATCTGTGCACTGTTTGATCAGCAGTTACCGTCCTTGGTATTCCCCCGAAGGCACTGATCATCTACCTACATAAAAATGTGCACAGAAAACATTAGTATTCACTGTACTCATAATTAACCAGAACAAGAAGAAACTAAGCTAGCCTCCAGCAAGTGACTGGATGTGAAATACTAGCATATCCAAATAAAGTGTTACCACACACACGCACACACACACACACACACACACACACACACACGCACACACACACACCTGCACCTGAACTGAGAAGCCCTGAGAGTACATGAAGGAAATTTGAATGTATGTTCTTAAATGACTGAAACTAAACTTAAAAGGCTGCATATGAGCCACTGCAATGTCTCATGTCTTTCATCCTAGCTACTTGGGGAATAAAAGATAAAAGGATCATGAACTGAAACCCCAGTGAGACCCAATGGATGTAGTTAAAATGATCAATATCCAAGTTCATACAAAAAATAGGGCCTTATCTAAAAAAGAAAATAAAGCAAACTAGCTGGAGATGTGTGTCAAACAGTAAAGCACTTTACTTGAGCTCATGAGATATGAGCTCAAGACATATCAAAGCAATAGTAGATAGAGAGACAGATAGAGAGATAGAGACACACAGACATGGAGACAGATAATCCACCTACATATAGGACATAGATTTTGAGGAGAGTGAAATTATTGTTTCATACTGTAGATGCATTTCAATATACACTTATCAAAATATATAGTGTCCAACTTAAGACTGCACCTTATGTGAACTGTGGGTTTCCTCTGAAGAAAACGGGGATTATCGAAGAAAATGATCCTTGAAAGTACTCCAGCCCCATGCCTTACCATTAGAAAACATGCAGTGACTATGGAATGCTATTATTTCTGACATTTGTGAGCCTCATTGCAAGATAATTCTGAATAAGTCAATCCTAGTGGAAACAGTATTTTACTTAAAATGTGGAAATATCTGACACATGCAGAGATTATAAAGAAACAGCTAGGAAATTTGGCTATTTTGTAGTATAAAATAAAGGCAACTTTTAATGGGATGGTTGTTACTTTGGAGATTAGTTTTGGATTGATTCAATTTTTTGAGCTGTTGATATATTTTAGATATGAGGCCTTTGTCCGTTGTTTGGTTGGTGAAGATCTTCTCCCACTCTGTAGGCTTCCTAATTAGTTTACTAGCTATGTCCTTTGCCATACAAAAGCTCTGTAGTTTATTGCAGTTCCACTTATCCAGCCTTTCTCTGATTTGTTGTGATTCTTGGTCCTTATTACGAAAGTTTCTACCTGTGCCAAGGAGGCCTAGTGTATCTCCTACTCCTTCTTGTAAAGTTTTCAGAGTGTCGGCTTTTACCTCCAGGTCTTTGATCCATTTGGAGTTAATTCTAGTACAGGGTGACAAAGAAGGATCCAACTTTAGTTTTCTGCAGGTGCTTAACCAGTTCTGCCAGCACAACTTGTTGAAGAGGCTGTCTTTCTTCCAGTCTATTTTTTTTGGCTCCCTTGTCAAAGATTAGGTGGCCATAGGTCTGTGGTTTAATATCTGGGTCCTCAGTTCTATTCCGTTGGTCTTCAGGCCTGTTCTTGTGCCAGTACCAAGCTGTTTTGATAATTATAGCTCTGTAATAGAGTCTAAAGTTTGGTATTGAAATTCCTCCTGTGCTGTTCTTTCTGCTAAGAAGTGTTTTTGCTATACGGGGTCTTTTATTATTCCATATGAAATTTTGGATTGCCTCTTCTATTTCTTTAAAGAATGCCATTGGGATATTGATTGGGATTGCGTTGAATTTGTAGATAGTCCTTGGCAACATTGTCATTTTCATGATATTGATTCTTCCAATCCAGGAGCATGGGAATATTTTCCATTTCCTCAGTTCTGCTTTAATTTCCTTTTTCAGGGTTTTAAAGTTCTCATCAAAAAGGTCCTTTACATTCTTAGTTAAGGTAATTCCTAGGTACTTTATTTTCTTTGAGGCTACTGCAAAAGGCATTGCTTTCCTGATTGTTGCCTCATTCCTCTCACTGTTGGCGTAAAAGATGGGCCAAAGACTTAAAGAGAGTCTTCTCTGAAGAAGAAACAAAAATGGCCTACAGACACATGAAGAAATGCTCAACATCTCTGGTCATAAAAGAAATGCAAATCAAAACAACTCTAAGATTCCACCTCACTCCAGTTGGAATGGCCAGGATCAAGAAAACTAATAACAACAGATGCTGGAGGGGATGTGGCCAGGAGGGATCACTACTACACTGTTGGTGGGAGTGCAAACTTGTTCAACCACTATGGAAAGCAGTATGGCAGTTCCTCAAAAGACTAAACATAGAGCTCCCCTATGACCCAGCAATCCTACTACTTGGCATTGACCGAATCATCCAGAAACAAGGGCATACTATATCCACCAGCACAACAATGTTCATTGCAGCACTATTTACCATAGCAAAGATATGGAACCAACCCAGATGCCCCTCAGTTGATGAGTGGATCAACAAGTTGAGGTATTTGTACACAATGGAATTCTATGCTGCTGTCAGAAAGAATGACATTGCCCCATTTGTTAGGAAATGGAAAGACTTGGAAAAAATCATATTAAGTGAAGTAAGCCAGACTCAAAGGAACTTAGGTTCAATGGTTTCCCTCATTTATCATAATCAGTAGAAACCTTGGGCTCTCCTAGCAGAGATTTGCAATAGAGCAAAACCTTGATACATAAGGCCATATAGTAGGACGCTAAATGAAAGGATCTCTAGGATATAGAAACATAAGCCATATAATGAATGATTGTTGTTCTTAAGGTACTTTGTTGTCTCTCATCTCTTTTGCTGTCTCTTGGTTATCTCATATTGTTACAGTATCTCACTTTGTTACCTGATATATTGGATATATTTGTATTTGGTTATTTGAAATTGATAAGAAAGGGGGAAAACAAGATGAGGGGTGGGGGTAGGGGGAGGGAAATGGGGACCAAGACATGAGAAAGGGTATCAATGTATGGGAATTAATGCACCTTCTATCTGGCAAATATCATGTAACCCTTCTATTAATTACAATAAAAAATATATGAAAAAATAAAGGCAACTGAAATTGAAACATTATATGAGTTAAACATTAGAGCCAGCCAGTGAACTGTAGGTTATATAGTAACATGTTCAAATATTATCTTGACCTTTAGGCCAATTGTTCAATTTCACTGTGTGAAGTATTGCAGATACTCAGTTTCTCATATAGACATTTTCACATTAACAAGTTTAAAATCGATGGTTTGTAGGACTTTAGTATGCCAACAAGTTTTGTGAGGCAGTAGAATAGTTAAATATCGTCCATGGACCAAAATGCAACAGAGATAATGTGATTAGAAACTAAGAATAAGTCCAAAATTTATTATAATTATTTTACCGGTGCTGAGGCTTGAATGCATGGCCTGAGCATTGTCCTTGGGTTTTCTTAGGACGAGAGCTCTACCACTTGAGCCACAGCATCACTTCTGGTACCAAAGAATTGAAATCAGGTCTTTGTGCATGCTGGACAAGCACTCTACCACTAGGCCAAACTCCCAGCCCAACTCATAATTTTTTTTAACTTACTGGCCTAGGATTAGACAATAAAAAAATATTTCTAGCAGAATTAATCAAATTCTAATAACATTTTCATAAATACTGCATTTATATAGTAATAACCCAATGGTTAAAAACAGCTAAGGGTTCAAATGGAAATTGATTACCCAGAGATGTGACTGTCTAATTTTCTTTACAAATGTACAGCCATATGAGCTAAACGAGGCAAAATAAAACAAAATAACTTCTTGTCTTCACTCTAGAAACATCAGAGTTTTCTTTTAAATTTAAAACTAAAATTGACTTTCATTCCACATTTTTCAGAAAATCAGTTCACCTCACGATCCTTCCATCTCCTGTGGATCAGACTACAGTAAATAGTATCACTCCTGAAAAACAAATCAGTATAGGATAATGCAAAGATAAAAGAAAACTACCACATGATTTTTTTTCTACTAACGTTATAAGATGTCCAGTGGTTAATAATGATAAGAACCAGGACACAACAATTGTATAATCATAATTTGAGGGGATGTTTATTCTTTCTTTCTGAACGAACTTTTTGAGGCAGGAACTAAAAATATACCTAAGGATGGCCTAGAACTGTTTATTCTTCTGTCTCAGATGCCCAGGCACTGAAATTACAGTGTTTGGTTATTTTCATCATGTTTAGTTTATTTGATCTTTTTTAAAATTTTTTTAGTTATCTTTAAGTAGTTGCATAAATAAGTTATCATTCACCAAATCAATTTGTGATTACAATGCATCTTTGAATGAGACTTCCTAGCAGAGCTCCACCATTCCTGAAGCTAAATCTGTGGCCTGCTTCACTAAGACAAGAATAGCTGCCATTTTTGCCAGAATCTCCAAAATAGGACGTATGTTTCTGGATGTTCACGTATAATCTTAGTTTATTAAAAATGGAGGCATAGGATGTGGAGTTACGGAACTTAAGATTTTAGATTTAGAGAGAAGTCTGGTATGTGGGGAGGGCAGGAAAATTGAGAGAGAGGACACATGATAACTGACAACAGACATTAAAAATTGTCTGAGAAAATCATCCATCTGTATTTCCCCAACTAACAAAGTTGTCAGTAACTGGAGGAGCAACAGAGAAAAAATAACCTTTGGTTTTATGCCAATCCAATGTGAATCTGAGTGCTTTGGCACCAGCAGTATTTAGAACCCCGATTGAGATCACTCAGGCGAGTTCTTTTGAAAAGAATTCTAGCCATGGTGGAGCACTGGCTGGAAGATATTTAAAAGCCCATGAAATGGAAAGTTCTGTGATTCTCAAAAACCAACTTTTTTTTTTACCAGCTTGTTCTTAACTGGTGAATATTCTTATGCTTTGACCATGCAGAAAAAAAAAGAGTTGTTTTATTTTTGAGCCGGTAACATTAGATGAGAAATATTAGGATAATCTTTGGCAGTAGAGTTCTGCTAAGTACCCTTCTGTGCTCACAGAGCTAATGTGTGCTTTCCAGTTTGGTACACACAGAGAACTCATTAGTTCTAAATTTAGCTGCAAGCTTTCATGTTGGAAGGACTCCAAGTTTGACTAATACAGCTAATGATGTCCCTGTTAGAAAGAAAAATAATATGAGGGAGAATTCTATTTTTTTCTACCTTAGAGGGGAGAGCTGACTAGAGACGGGGAAACATATATGCTCTTTTCTACCAGAATCCATCTGCTCATGATCCTTCAGTAGGTTCTTCACTCTAATGATGCTAAGTCTACTGTAGATATGAGCTCTGTTGTGCATTTACTAGTGTCTGTGGCTCTTCCTTGTCAAAAAGGAGCCACTGAATAAATTCTCAGAGCATCTTGATTCAAATTAACTACTATACCTTTATCCACCTATGTTCTTTCAGTAGAAACCTTGGGCTCTACTAGTAGAGACCTGCAATAGAGCAAAACCTTGATACATAAGGCCATATAGTATGAAGCTAATTGAAAAGACCTCCAGGATATTGAAACAAAAGCCATATAATGAATGACTGTTGTCCTTAATGTACTATGTTATCTCTCATCTCTTTTGCTGTCCCTTGGTTATCTCATATTGACACAGTATCTCACTTTGTTATCTGATATATTGGATTTATTTTTATTTGGTTATTTGAAATTGGATAGGGAAGGGAGGAAAACCAAGACGGGGGGAGGGAAGGGTAATGGGGACCAAGACATGTGAAAGGGTATCAATATATGTGAATTAATGCACCTTCTATCTGGCAAATATCATGTAACCCTTTTATTAATTACAATAAAAAATATATATAAAAAAAGAAAGCCAGATTATTGTCCTGAATTTCTGCCCTTAAGAAACTCAATCTTGTCAGTAAGACATTTGAATAAGTAACTAGTCACGCTCAGAGCTCTCAAATCCTGAGTATAATTTTGCCCTGGCACTGCTAAGAAATAACTATATGGATAGTTAAAAACTCCCTAAACTAAGTCACTTAAAATTATTCACTAACTAAATAAAACTGTTCAATATAATGCTATCCCTTATCACCCCTTCCACTGGATGCCAGAATAAATTATGAAAAACTGTTAGAAGTTTTATATATGTGTAAATTCATAATAGATACTATTTGCATAAGTTCTTAGTGGTTCAATATATTTAAAATACTAATTTTAAGTTATTTTTATTAAAATCAAGACAAATTTGACCTACAGGAAATTCCATGTCTTGACCATATTCTAGCATAACTGAATAGGCCAGTTCTCCTTTCTCTGCTGTATCCCTGTAACTATGTCTACTATATATTCTCTTCTTCATTATAACCTATGAGGCACATGAGTGCCTTTGTGCATTGTTCAAAATGATTCATAAAACTCATTGTTGGCAGGCTTTGTTATTTCTGCAAGAAGATCTAATTCCTTCTAGATAGTAAGAGCCAGAGAAACAGATCATATTGGAAATAACCCTAACTATGCTTAAGTGTCAGAGTTTAGGGAAGCTCACTGCCTTTGATAAAGAAGACAGTTTCAGTATCATCTTTTAGGGGTTCAATTGTATATGTAACATTTATAGCTTGAAAGTTGCTTTTTCTTTGACCAACAGAAAATTCTTTATTGATTCACTTTAGGCATGGAAAAGCCTGTTCATATATCTTCAATAAATCTGTGATTTATTGAGGAGAATAAAATGCTTATTTATCATTTGAGTTCAGGATATGAAATAATTTTTCAACTTGTCCAGATGAGCCTGACCAACTAAATTCTGTCATCAATTGTATGAGGTGGTAGAAACTTGGCATCGAATGTCAATCTGTCTTTAGACACTTTTAATTTCAGTTGCTACCAGTGCATCAGAGGCTTGACAGTGAGTTATGAGTTTCCACTTTCTCAGCTGGACAAGTCGTCCATAGATTTCATGATAATATGGCCATATTCTGGCTGCATTATACTAGATGAATAAGATTGTTTTGATAAAAATAGAATAAATCTTTCTTGTAGAGTATGTGAAAGCTGCGAGTGCAAAGTCCTGTGACTTATAAAATATGAAATATATTCAGTGTTTATTTTCTCCTTAAAAGCCTATACCACATGGTAGAAATCAGTTTTCATCGATGAAGTATAGCCAAATTGTACTAATCTACTGATAATTCAAGTACAGACCAAGGCAAACCCCGGGTCAGTTTGGTTCTAAAATAAAGACAAATAACAATAAAGACAAATAAGAGTATTTACACTGTGCACTTTATTGTGTTACTGTAGAACACAGAAAATAGAAACTTTTGAATGTGTTGCCCAGCACGGCTAGGAATATAGAAAAATAGAATTAAGTGGAAGTATTTATTTTAAATGCGAGTTTAAAGTATGTTTTACTGACTACTTTGACACAGATAAGTAGCCCAAACTACATAAACGTAAAACAAAAAAGAGTATCAATTAATGTTGACTAAAAGAAAGAAAACCTATTAGATCATGGTAATGAATATCTAGTACGGCTTATAAAGTGACAGAAAATTGAAGTTGTCTAGTTTGAACCCTGTGCTTAGATTGCTAGAAGCTTCATAATGCATTCTGCATCATACTGCATCATTTGTAAAGTAATGAGAGAACCTGGAAACAATTACATTAAGTGAAGTAAGTCAGACCCAGAGAGACAAAGGTTGAATATTTTCTCTCATAACTGGAAGCTAAAGTTGGCTCATCGATATATTATGTAAATCCCTTGTGTGGTATGTAAATATTCGTAAATTTATTGATTAAAATGAGATAGATTTAAGAGAGAACTAATAATGATATCTAGGAGCGTAATTCCCTACAAAGTAGAAATAATAGACAAAATAAGCTCTGAGAAGCAGGTTCTTAAAAGGGCTGGGGTGGACTCAAGGAGGGAGAGAAGACAAATGAAAGAAGAAGAGGGCAAAATGCAATAACAAATTCAGGGGTGGGCTGGGAGCTATGGGCAAGAATGCTGAAAGAAGTGACATTGGTTAAGCCACATTGTATTCCTTAGCTGCTTGGTTGAATGGAAACCTCTTTGCACAACTAAAGATAATAAAATTATTAAAGTACAAAAATGGTGTAATCTTCACCAGAGTGACATGAACACAGTAAATTGTTACCCAGGCCAGACAGGTAACCAAAGGAAAAGAAGTGGGTGAGATCACACTTAGCTTAGAAGGAAAGGGAATCTAAGAAACCCAGCTGTGCAAATCTTCACTGTAAAGGACAGAGTGTGTTCATAGAAGAACGGAATGCCAAGAAGTACTTGAAAGACAGGCATTCTTGAGGAGGAGAGAAATATCTGGTGTCTCACCAAGATGTGGTGCGTTTGGCATGGATTGAGGATCCGGTGTCTATTGGGTACAGATGAGACCAGAGACAGCATCTTGGGCCTGGGGTTAGTTATCTCAACTTTGTCATTTGTTCATGCTGTCCAGTTCCTCTGTTCCCTGACATAACTGTATGGCACAGATAATTGATATGGCTCAATGAGTTAGCACATTAAGAACATTTGGAGAGTTAAAACATAAGGATAGACATCACAGATGATTCTAAGCTCTACTGTGCTGTAAAGGAGAGGAGAAATCCCCCGTTGTGGGATCATAACATACCATTCCAACATAGCTGAGAAAGTTACACTCAGAAAGGTAGATGAGATGAATGGAACACACTTCCCAGGGGGCCATAAGAGAGTGATGAATCCCAGACACCAGACTCAACAGCCGGGAAGAGCCCAGGGGGTGTCAGAAACAAGTAAATTTCACGAAGATTAAGTGTAGTACACAGTAAAAGGCATTGGCAGGGTCATGGTACATTTTAATGTCACTAGGTTCCAAGCAGGGAGGCCACATAGATAGGTTTAGGAAAGAACCAAACTTAGAACATTAGTGCACTGAGTTACCAGTGTGTGTGAGTTTGTATGTTTGTGTGTGTGTGTGTGTGTGTGTGTGTGTGTGTGTGTGTATACCCACACGCACACACATAGACTTGTGAGGATAACAAAGCATTAAAAGATACAAAGTTTTTAAACTGGAAATGCATACAAATGTGTTCACACAGATTTATGTTTAACCTTGACTTTTTTGAGACAACAAGATTTGTGGCTAGGCTACAGCATATGCATTTTCTCTCGGCAGGCACCCTCAAAAGGGGGATGGTAAATCCAAACACAGTCAGCTAGAAAGCTGTTGAGGGTTGTTGGTACTCGAGAAGATATTGAGGGGATGCAGCACTGATTAAAGAAAAGCCGAGATGAAAACATGCAGAAAGGTATGTGGCTGGACAGGCTCCAATATGTCTCTTCTTTGTAGGGTGGTCACAAGTCTACCAGGTATGATTACAATTTTAATTAAATATGCTTAAACATGTACTTTCACTCTTCTTTGAATACTTTGAAATCTCTGGTAAGATAATCAAATCTCGATTGCCCTGGGAATTTACTCAAAGAAATGTGATTATAAATGAATTTTTGTTAGCGAATCAAACTGGTTGTATGAATCGCTTGTCAATCAGGTCAACATTTGACTGAAAGAAGAAAACTGTCATGCATAGAGAGTCACTTTACCTCCAACCACTGTTCCTTGTATCTCAAATATGATTCGATTTTTTTCATGCAGGTTCTGAGACATGAACTCAGAGCCTGGGTGCTGTCCCTAAGCGTTGTTGTTGTTGTTGTTGTTATTGTTTTGCTCAAGGCTAGTGATCTACCATTTGAGCCATAGCTCCACTTTCAGCTGTTTTGATCATTACTTGGGATAATAGTCTCACAAACTTTCTTGCAGCAGCCGACTTCGAACCAGATCCTCAGATCTTAACTTCCTGGGTTTCTATGGTTATAGGACATGATCCACAGGCTCACTGCCAGCTAACAGGCAACAAAATTATAGGTGAAGGTTATCAGTCACTTTCCACTTGCAGAAACTATTGCACCGAGATAAAATGTTTTGTCCCAAATCACACAGCTGAGAAGCAAGAATAAAGAATAAGTGCATTGATCCAAAACCTTCAAATTCATCTGCATAATCTCTCTCTCCAACAATCCTGAAAGAAATGGGTGCTTTATTTTCCAGAGTGGAACTTTCCAAACTTAAACAGCCTACTTCTTGAAGTTTGGAAGGATTTGATGGAGCGCTAAAATCTTTAAAATATTCAAATGGACATTGGGAATATTAAACAAATTTGTTCAGTGTTTTCACTTTGTTCTAGAAATACTGGGAAATCTGACATCATCGATTGGCAATGTCTGTCCGTGAGGGTTCTGGCTTTGAAGGGGGTGTCAAGCGAAAGACACAGAGGAAACTCAATCTGTGTCCCTTTCTCTAGAAGTTTCCCCCATGTCTCCTGAAAGCTTCATGCTATGACATCATTCTATTCAGAACTGGAAGAACGCCTTGCCAAATTTAGAACATACTTGAACCTTGTGATTTCATACACTTGAAATAAATTCAAATCTTCAGAAGTCAGTTGGACTATATAATAAAAGAACATTGCTTCCCTTTTCCAAGAAAAGGGCCTCCCAACACCTCTTGGACATCACATTTCTTCCACAAAACCAGACTTCGATGAGCTAAGTGTGAGTAAATGAAAAGCATATGGACACTATCGTCTCTAGATTTAACTGTAATAAAGGAAATATTTTAATGCTTTAACAATAAATATGCCAGTCTGAGGATTTGGGTAGTCATGAAATTGGGCTAAAAATGAATCGTTTGACTCGTTTAACTTGTATCCACTCGTTCTAATGTTTATTATTCATGTTCCTAAGAACTTACACCACTTCTAAATGTAATTTAAGACAAAGCACTCCCTATGGAAGCCCTTTCAAGCAACAAAGCTACCTCAGGAAACAACAAACAAATGAGCAAAATGTTGAAGGGATGACACAGATCAAGATGTATTGGTATATAAGCTGCTTTGTTAAATGGCCAAGAAAATCAATACATAACCAAAAATTAAGAAAAGTAATGGAAAGGGGTAGGCAGAGTATGTGAAGATGTTGAAAGGGGTAATATATTCATAATGTTTTGTTGCATGACAACTACTTTGTATGACTACATAAAGATAGTAAAATATTTTATAAAAGAACAGCTCAAGCAGATTAATCTGATTTAAATATCTGAATTTATGTATTTGTACAAAAATGGGCAAAGGCCAGATAGCGGTAGGGGCTATACATAATAAAAAAATTACATCTCATTGTCAAAGCAAAACAATAAAACCACAAATATAACAGCAAAATGGTGAGAGGATAAACATTGTTTTATCCTAGAATTTCTGTCTCAGTTGATCTGAAAGTGAAGCATATAACTGGCATAATAATGACAATAATAATGATAATAATAATATATTGGAATTTGAGAAGATCTGCTCTGGAATGCAGGATATTCTGGCACTCATTATCTTCCCTCCACAGCCTCCTAAATCCTAGAGTTACTGCAGGTACCACCACACCTCGTTGGGATAATTTTTCTAATTAGGTATTTTTGCATGTGTCTTAGAGCAACTGAAATTGATTTACATTTGACAAATAGTGTGTAATATGATCCAATTACAATAAAAACCTACAGGGCTATTGTACTTACATGTCAACACCTTATCAACCTCTCAACACAACTCCCAAGGAGCTTCCAGATTGATTTATTTCCATGTTATTAGGATATGATTGGAACTGTTTTCATTTGTATTTGGGAATGCATTTGATCTCGGGGGACTGACTCTGGAATCTGAATCCTGAGAGGTTATGGAAGGACTGCGGCCCTGATTGTTTCGTTTTTATTTTAACTACAATTTGACCCATGCTCAAAAGATCTAAAAGCTAATGAAGTCTTGATGCTGATCATTTCATGCCTCGATTCCCATTCCATATGCCATTGTATCCGCATCCTCCATTGTGCCCTAACGTCTCTGACAAGCTCTGGTTCCTGTTCACCTCATCTGGCACCTATCTCTTTGGATAAGATGCAGCCAACTTGGCCTATTTCATGAAACTCTGAAGACTGGTACAATTCCAGCACAAAATGTGCTTTGGCCAGAAGCAATGGAACCTTGAGAGTATGTGGTGAATTTAAAATGAATTAAATCTCGCATTGAAGCGCCATCCACCATTTATTTTTTAAGTCTCCAAGAGATGAGATTTGAGGTTGAACTGAATCAACAACAGACAGTAAATTTCTTTTTACTATTCACTGCCTATCTCTCCCCCATCCCACTCTTTTCTTCTTCGTGTGATTACTGTTGTGTTTCTATTTGATTTGCACACCTTATCTCAATTGAGAGTAAGAAGGATGTGAGAGCTCTCTCTGGCTTGAATGAACTGTGCCCTCTTGCCTTTGTTGAGACAGGATCTCACTGCTGTGACTTTTAAATGGGGGGAGCAAGCTATTCTGAATTGTGTCGATCTCACTTGTAATCTATTTTTGAACAATGTACTATAAAGAAATTTCTGTTCATAGAGACCTAGCGATTTACCCTCTGGTGGATTCTACCCCTTCCAGCTGCTTGGCAATAAATAAAGCCAGAGCATTGAGAGAGGATAATTAAAAATTAACTGCACCCAATTGGCTCTGCACTGCTTTCATTTTTGCACGCTTGTTTGATGAGGTGCTTTTAAAGTCTTTTTAATTGCAATATAAAATAAGGTCTCGGGTGATCAAAAGCTCTGAGAAAGAGGAGGGGTTGATATCCACCTTGGCTGTCCTCTGCTCCTTACTTCCTGGCTCTTTTTTTTATTTAACTTCTCAACCTTGTTTGCAGTGTCAGTGACGCCTGTGGTGGGTTGTGTAGAAAAGCTCGGCTGCCACCACCAGACTGAGAATCCAGGGGCTGCAGACAAATCCTGCTGAATCCTAACTCCCTATGGAAATTCCTGTCTCTAGATCAGCCAAACTGGAGTTAGCTCTGAAGCGGAGAAAGTAGAAGCAGAAAGGAAGGAACAGAGAGAAATGGGACATAGAAAAGCTACCGAGCTCATGTGTCTAAAGCAGTTAGCCATAAATGTAAATGGTAGTCACGATTTCCTGGCTTTGTAGACATTTGCATATTGCTTTCCCTTGTCCTTGATAACTTCTGTCGCTACAATGTGGATCTTAAATGTTCCCCCAAACCCTTGCTGGAATGGAATGTGGTAAAGCTTTAAAAAATGGTTCTTGGGGACAGGGGAAGGGAAAGTAGGAGAAAAACATGGCAGAGGGTAACAATGTTCAACAAGAAATGTACTCACTACCTTATGTGTGTAACTGTAACCCTTCTGTACATCACCTTGACAATACACTTAAATTTTAAAAAAAAGAATGGCTCTTGAAGCCAGGTAATAATGTTCCCCTCCCACCTGTAATCCTAGCTACTCAGGTGACTGAAATCTGAGGATTACAATTTGAAGCCAGCATGGGCACAAACGTTCTTGAGATTTTTATCCCCAACTAACCACCAAAAGGCTGGAAGTAGAGTTCTGGATCTTTGGTAGAGTACTAGCATGAGCATGGGCACAGGGACATGCCAAAGAGAGCAAGCTGGAGGACCAGCACCGACAGGAAAAGCAAAACAAAGATAAAGAAGGATGACAAGGAAAGGGAGGAAGGAAAGAAGGAAGAAGAGAGAAATGTGTCTTCATGGAATGGCTTGAACCCTTTAAAGAACTGTGGGAATTCACCCCACTCTCTTCAACTCATTGTTCAGCAGCCTCCATGCCTGGTTTTTTTCTGCTGCATGCTCCCTACCTCATCTTCCTCTATCCATTCCACTGCTTACAAACAAATGCTAATAAGGACCGAAGAAATCAGAGCAACTAAGAATTCCATTATTAGCTTTGGACCAGTGGCTGTCGCTGTCACCTCATGAAACTCCCAATCTCAGCAAACGAACAAAGACATACTCCAGACAAGAATCTACAGGAGATCCTACCAGCAAGGGAACACAAATTCTCTCTACAGCTCCAATCTCAAGAAGCCTCGACAATAATGATGAGAAGGATCTGGTATGAAGCACAGATTTGTTCTGTGACTATGCATTTTGTCCTGAAATCTTGGTCTAACAGAACTGATATCTGGTCCAGCCACAGTCCATGGTTAGTTAATACAGTCACCGTTAAACTTGATCTAGGAGGAGCAGGCACAATGGTGACAAGGATATTTTGGGAAAGATTGCTTGATTGGCCCTTTCAAAGGGGGCAGAGGGTGGAAGGAAATCCATGCTTCATGTGTGTTGACCAGAAGGCATCCCCTTCAGAGATGTTCTTCCTCATGATGAGAAAAGCTGCACTCATCAGACACCCTGTGAATTGCTTCATGTCCACAGACAAAAGCTTTGCATGTTGACTCTAAGCTTTATATGGAATCCAATAAAATAGAACTCTACTCACTAAAACCCTTGTGCTATTGACCCTTCTTAGTGGATATTTGTTTAGAGACCAAGACTAAACTACCTTTACTATAACCTTTTGTGGTGATCCAGATGTTTCTGGAGCAAACTGTATCACATTGGGCTTCTTTGGTTATGAAAAATGAATGAATCCTTTTGTGTCTGCTAATATATTTCCTTTCCTTTTTGCAACACTTCTGCCAAAATCACAACTGATGGATCTTCAGAAAGTCTTGCTAGTAACTACCAACAAATGCCTCTTGTCTTAGCCAAGAAATAGAGCAAGGAGTCTCACTCAGAAGTGACTGCTAGTAATGGGTGCATTGATAGAATGAGAGGATGTGTTGTTCAAGGCTCAGTCGTAATACCAGCAGGAGAAATTCTGTGAGATTGGGTGATTGTCTTTAGGAGTTTGTTTGGAACTTCTGATCCACATCCACAGTTTGATGATGATGACACCTCAGTTAAGAACTGGGTATTATAGGACAGAGGTGACACAGCCCCTTTCATTGTTAGAAATAAAGGTTATGACAAAATGGCTGTACAGTCTTTGAGTCTTACAGGTTTGAAGGTTATAGAGAACAGAGAACAATGCTTCTCTCAGTGGACATAATTATAGTTTTAGCAAATTATATGTGAGAATGGGTCACGTGACCTATTTGGTTTCCTCATGTCCTTGGAAAGATAAACATTAATGAAATATGCACATGATGCTTTTTGTGAATATACAAAATACGTGTGCATCTGAGTTTAAATGTAAACCACATGCACATTGCATAGATGTGTATAGGCAAGTGCACATGTTAATTTTCCTTGAAAAGAAAAGGAAAGATATATTCAAATGAAATTATTTGATAAATACAAATTTTAAGAATGAAATCATGGCATTTCAAAACACATGGTCTGGTTAAGGGCTGGTGGGTCCTATCTGAAATCCCAGTTATTCTGGAGACTGAGCTCTGAGGATGGTTAGAAACTAGCCTGATCAGAATCTCTTATCTCCAATTAAACAGCAAAATGGCACGCATGAAAGCATGGCTTTCAGGTGGTAGAGAGCCAGCTTTGAGCAAACCAGTCAAGTTTCAAGTTCCAGTAGCAGCAATTGCATGTGTACGTGCACACACAAACACACACACACACCACACATTACACACTACATACTATATACCATACCGCACACACACCATACATCACGTACACATACACACAAACCATACTACACACACACACACACACACACACACACACACACACACACACACACACACCAAAAGCAAAAGTACTTTCCTCAGGTGATCTGGTGCTGGACACTGAATAATTTATTCACTTAGTGACTTGGTTTCTACAAATTGGGACAATGGCTATCCACAGTTCAAAGACTATTATAGAGCCTAAACAATATGATTTATATGCGGTCATAACTCACATGAAGTGCTTAGCACCTCTTTCCAAGGAAGTACTCAATAAAAATGATCTATTATGCTCACATATTTATAGAGATATATTTATGCACATATATGCAGATACATATCAGACATGGATGATAGATGTAGGCAGAGTGACCATTCATCATGTGTTTTTCTTTTTTCAACAATTTATTTCTATGAATATCGTGGTGGAATTGTAAACTACCCTTAATCCTTGTCAATTTAAAATTTATGGCATAAAAATGACAGTTGAAAGTAACAAATTCTTTGTATACATGAAATTTATGGCTCAAACAATGTCAAGAGAAACAAACAAATATATTGATGTTTATAGGATAACAACATTAAATCTTTCCTATATGGTTCACTGTTTTACATTCTCTTGCATTATCTGCAGAAGGATTTTTCATTCTGTCTCCAGATTCTTGCTATGAATTAGAAATGCCCCTAAAATTGTGCTTCCTAAATAGTTCCTGAGCTTCCACCATCTTTCAACCCCACTTTCCCCACTCCCTGCATTCCAGTACAGATTTCCAGTTTACACATTATATTTCAGAATCTGTTAGGAATATGTTTTGCACAACTTTTCTTACTACTGCCATGGCTTTTTCTGCAGTTGAGATGGAAATTGGTGCGGACTTGGCCTCAGTAAATCACTTGCCTTGAAACTTATCACTAGGATCTCAATCTCTCAGCCCAGGCTCTAACCCACAGCCTGCTTTGATGTGGAAATTACAAGCCTATAATTAATCCTGAAGCAAATTGAAACACCCGTGATCATTTCACGGGATGTTTTTTAACTGTATCATTCCTCCCACACTGATGCTCAATCTGTGCATTTTCCAAATGTGCTTGCCAAGGAAGAAAAACTGCTGAAAACAAGCCTGAAATAGACAAGGGGGAGGGAAAGGGAGTGAATTTAAAAGTTTAATGAGAGTCAAAGTAAGTTAATGGGATAAGGAGAAGATAGATAGATAGATAGATAGATAGATAGATAGATAGATAGATAGATATGGGAGCCACTTTTTTGCCAATAGTTGCCCAGTTGCAATTACTTAGTGTAGATATTATTTAAACAGGGAAAAAAGGAATTTTGGGTTTTACATCATTTAGGCCATAGAACACTTTGAAATATTCTAATACCTATAGGCATTAAATAGGTTAAATATTATAAAATAATCACTAAATAGAAGTACAAATATTGAAACTCAGGAATGTGATGTGATTTTCCTATTATTTCTTTCAGGCTAAATTAAGATTGAGTTTACCATCTCATAGCAGGCCAAAGAATATATTGTTTAACAGATATGTGTACTATCTTGTGATACATGCACTCCATATTTATAATGGCAATGTCAAGATGCAAAACTAAAGTAACTTCAAAATGAACTAGGGACAAGGTTTTATTTTCAGAGGCAATTAATAAATAGAAAGAATGATAATGGATTAAAGTATCCAGTGGTGAAAACTAATTCTCCCAAGAGTGATCAATAATTGTATTACAGCCTTTTGGTAAAATATTTTCTGGGAAAAGTGTGTTTGAATAGCCTCCAGGTATCTCACAAAAGAGTACTTATTCATTTCTAGTGCCTATAAAGTGAAGAAATGCAGTCCAAGGATGGAATATATCTGGTGATGTACACAACTGACAAAAGAAAATGCAGGTATGATTTCTACCAAGAAATAAACAAATACCAAGCATCTGTTGCTAGTCATGCAAATGTAATCAGAAACCACAAATCAAGGGACAATTTGCAATTGCAACTGGTGTACACTTCTCAAAAATTATTGCTGTCACACAGGCCTAGGTTGTAAAGTTCTTGCAGAGAAAGACTAAAGAAACCTAGCAGATAAATACAATGAGAGGGGAAAAAGTAAATTTGAATAGAAGATAATGAAGAAAAAGACCTTTAAGAGAGCAATAAATGGGTAGAATATGAGTACAGTTTCTAATATATAATGGTATCATCTAATTATGCTTTCTGACTTCGAGCATCTTATTCTAGACAGGTGATAGCATTGTTTTAGGAGATGATGTTATAGACATCATAAAGAAATGACACCCGAAACCAGGAGCCTGTAGTATGTGAACAAGGGAAAATGCTCTCATTTGAGAACATAACTACAGTTTTACCGAATTATATGTGAGAATAACTCAGTGACCTGTTTTTACTGTGTCAAAAAGGTAAATATTAATTGTGAATGTACACATGCCTTTTGAGATTGTATGACATATATTAAAATGTTTAGGAGATGCACACTGTATCGGTATGTATATATATGCACAATATGAGAAAGAAAGAGAATAGTTTTATTCATGCTATAAATGCCATGGGCAAATCTGTCATCTTAAAATATGGCAATGGAGTAATTGTTCCCAAGATCACCACCATCATCAGAAGAAGCCTGACACTCCAAGGAGTTTCACCTAGGAAGACACCTATTCTTAGCTTAACTTTTTGGATCATTGTGAAATAAAGGTAAAAGTCTACAATGGCTCGTGCTTTAGCATCTTCAGAAGGATGAAGAAAGGAAATGAATGTTATCAAAAATCAGAAAGGCTCTTTGCCTAGACCCACTAACCAGAAAAGAAATTAAAGCAATATTGAATAGTAAATTGTTACTGGACACCCAGTGAGAGGACCGAGGAGATGCCAAGACTGGTAATTCCCATCAAGATTTAAGCTGTTTTCATGCCCTATTGTTTCTGTCATGCTGCTATCATGGTGTGATTGACAGCACATTGTGCAGTTAATTCCTTGCTGTTGGAGTTCGTTAGGCAGAGAAATCAATGTTGTATGCGTACTGAGACTTCCAGGGTACCAAATATTTCCAAAATAGATTATGCTGACATTAGTTTTTATATTACACAAGTATTACTGTGGGAACTCTGGATAGACGTGTTTCATTCTCTTTTATGCCATTCTCTCCTGCTGTAACTATGAAGAATTACAGATTGGTCTTTACTTGCATTTGGAAGATTTATGAAGAAGACATAATCTCCCAATAAAAGAAAGCCAGTCACTTTAGTTATTTCTAGTCTGTTTCTTAGTTTTTGAAGGCCTGAATATCTCAGTTACTTTATCATTTTTAAAATTTTGAGCCAACAACCTTTTGTGATGTAAGAGAGTTTCAATATAACTCCGTGTGCTTTGAACAGATTAAACTTCTCTACTGTATTTTCCTTCTCCACTTCTTAAATGGTAATTGATAGGTTTCATTATTCTGTATTCACATCTATCTTTCTAGTTATCTATGTGTTTATCTGTCTATCACCTATTCATGTGACATTCATTGATCTTTTCTTAAGAAGTAAAAAGTAAACATATTTCTGCATTCAATAATGAATGAGTACATTGAGACATTATATTCACTACCTGTTGTATGAAATGGTTCCTCCTCTGTAACACTTCTTAATAAGAATTCTTTAAAAGAATCAATTCGGTTTAGTATGTTGATTACCTTTGGGCTTCTCAGATACAATGGCATACCCAACCAAACCATCATGACTAATTAGGATTTTCTTCAAAAACTAATTTCAAAGTAATTGTCATTTTATATATTTGTTTCATTATTTATTATCATTAAGTACTTGTACATAGGGGTTTCTGTTTGATTTTTAGTTTATGAATACAATGTATCTAAATCAATGTTACCCATTCTCTCTCAGCCCCAACCAGCCCTCAATTTTTCTAGTTCTATGTTCACAGATATACATCATCATTTTATTTTTAATTTAATGTTATTGTAAATATCACAGAGTTTTAAAAAACACTCAGTTATTTGTGCTGGTCACAAATCTATCATTTTGGTTCTCAAAGTCTCATCCTACAGTGAAATTTCTATTTGCAGTCCTAGATTATTATAATCTACAGCCATATTCATTCACTAATCACTTGGAGATAATTCATTTGCCTAAATGGATGTCCCTATACCTTAGAACAACCACCTGTGAGCTAAGCCATAGCCCCCATTCTGCTGTCCAAGAAGCGACACTGAACAGAATCTTTTTCTCCAGCAGGTTTCTGCACTGCTTCAATTTAGCCAAGACATGTGGGATTGGGCATTCTTATTTAGCAAGTCAATCAATTTTGCCTGCAGGAAGAATGTATGTGCCTTCTCTTTTGCAATAATAGATAGAGGAAGTGATTCTTAGAAGACACAATATTCTTACCCATAATGCATTCAGGTAAAAGAGACAAAATGTATTCACATTAAAGCTATTTAAATATTCCAATTTCCAGTCTAACTTCTTCCTTAATCTCATTAATATCACATCCCTATATCCTCTAGATTTACTTACGTCATTTTTTGTTGTTGTTGTTTTGGGGTTTTTTGCCAGTCCAGGGACTTGAATTCAAGGCCTGGGCACTGTCCCTCCCTGAGTTTCTTTTTCTCAAATCTAGCACTCTGCCAGTTGAACCACAGAACCAGTTGTGGCTTTTACTGTTTATGTGGTACTGAGAAATCAAACCCAAGGCTTCATGAAAGCACTCTACTACTGAACCACATTCCCAGCCCATGCCTTCTATTATGATTCACCTCTAGAAGTTGGAGGAAAGGCTCTTCTATTCTCTCTAATTGTTCATCCTCCTGTTAACATATATTATTTCAGATTCCCAGCTACCAGTCAAGCCTGTGGTGTGACTACTTTAATAGTTCTTATATAGATCAGTATGTGCCACTATCCCTCCAGGAAATATGAGTCAGACATGTTTTCTTTAAAGCTATTAAAATGTCTTTCAATTTTCAAGTTTGTTTGAGAGCATTTGGTATTAGAGATCAAGGAGGGAGTTCCAGCTTTCTACCCAAATGCCCAGAAATTATATTATGACCTATGTTTTGTCTCATTGGAAATAATAGACCAATAAAACTTCTGAACTACTAAAATTTCCTAGAAACTGAACTGACCCACACGAATGAAAGAAGTCCTTTGAGTTTCCTTCTATCTTTATTCTCTTTTTTTAGCATCACCAGTCTGAATTTATTTGTTTCCATATATTTTTATTGTAATTAATAGAAGGGTTATATTATATTCACCAGATAGAAGGTGCATTACTTCACATACATTGATACCCTTTCTCATGTCTTGGTCCCCATTTCCCTCCTCCCCACCCCCTCCCTCATCTTGTTTTCCCCCCTTCCCTATCCAATTTCAAATAACCAAATACGCATATATCCAATATATCAGATAACAAAGTGAGATATTGTAACAATATGAGATAACCAAGGGACAGCAAAAGAGATGAGAGATAACATAGTACATTAAGGACAACAATCACTCATTATATGGCTTTTGTTTCTATATCCTAGAGGTCATTTCCTTTAGTGTCATACCGTATGGCCTTATGTATCTAGGTTTTGCTCTATTGCAAATCTCTGCTGGAAGAGTCCAAGGTTTCTACTGATTATGGAAAATGAGGGAAACCATTGAGCCTATGTTCCTTTGAGTCTGGCTTACTTCACTTAATATGATTTTTTCTAAGTCTTTCCATTTCCTTACAAATGGGGCAATGTCATTCTTTCTGACAGCAGCATAGAGTTCCATTGTGTATAAATACCACATCTTGTTGATCCACTCATCAACTGAGGGGCATCTGGGTTGGTTCCATGTCTTTGCTATGGTAAATAGTGCTGCAATGAACATCGTTGTGCTAGTGGATTTAGTATGCCCTTGTTTCTGGACGATTGGGTAAATGCCAAGTAGTGGAATTGCTGGGTCATAGGGGAGCTCTATGTTTAGTCTTTTGAGGCACTGCCACACTGCTTTCCATAGTGGTTGAACAAGTTTGCACTCCCACCAGCAGTGTAGTAGTGATCCCTCCTGGCCACATCCCCGCCAGCATCTGTTGTTATTAGTTTTCTTGATCCTGGCCATTCTAACTGGAGTGAGGTGGAATCTTAGAGTTGTTTTGATTTGCATTTCTTTTATGACCAGAGATGTCAATCATTTCTCTGTCTTTATTCTCTTGAGAATCATTCTAGTTCCCAAAGAAAGACCTAATTTTTGCATGAGTTGGCCTACCGGCAATTCTTAGCATGTTGCATATTGAAAATTTTCACCCTCTAATCTTCAATTCATGTGAGAACTTGTTATTGTTTCATTTTTCATTTTATAATTGAGTCCATATTGAGTCTAGCTGAAGAAAAATGGACTTCTATTCATCAGCTAATGTCACAATAGTGTAAAGAAACCTTGCAGACTTGAATTTCTATAGTAAGTGTACATTAATGTATTTGCCAGCTGAAGACCAGCCACTGATCTAGCTTGTACTTCCCTGAGAAGATCTGCTCTAAAATATGAATCCTGGCTCCAAATTATGGATTTAATTCTTATCTGTTTTACAAGTTCATTGTATGCCATGGCTACAGATGCATCGGGAACACAGATATGGTTTTTCCATCAAAGACCAATAGAAAGCACAAAAGCCAATGGAGACCCTATAGATCCATGTAAAACTTTTACTTCAGTGCCTTACCTAACATTGCATTGGCCAATGTATAGAGTACATGGTCAGATTCATTAATAATTTGGAGAAATATACAATGTTCCTAACAGGAGGAAAATCACATCATCTTTTACTGCCTGTAGGTCAAAATTGTCAGAGAGGAAGGTTAGGTTACAAAAAAGTAAGGAACACTAAGTTGTTGAGAAGAAGAAAGTATTGGCCTGCCTTAATCTCCGAAAGAGTTAAGAACTTGTTCACACTAAGTACTGGCAATGTAATTTTTCCTTTCTTTTTCCCTTTCAGGTATTGTAAGACCCAAAGGGAAAATTCCCTGCAGAATGGATGAAAGAGAGAGACAGAGACAGAGAGAGAATAAGGAACAGGAAGATTCTTAGTTTCAAGTAGTGATTGACATGGATAAATATATTCTTTTATTACTGATTAGGAGAAGGTGATGGAAATCTTAAATTATATTCACATTTTAAAATGTCATTACACTTCAGTCAGGATTGTCAGGTTCCTCTTATTAAAGTGGACAAAAAATTAAGGCTTACATACATTCCCAAAAGAGATTGTTTCAACTGTTTAAATTCCCAATATTCCTCATCTTCCTGCCAACTGATATTTGCATTCATATTTTGTATCTAAATTATCTTTTTTATAAATATGAAAGAATGATGTACTCATTACAGAAGTGTTAGAAAACAGGGAAATGAAAAGAATAAACATTTCATTATCTTATTAATGATTTGCAACTTACAATATTACTTTTTCTATGAACAGATACCATTTTTTGCCAGTCCTGGGACTTGAACTCAGGGCCTGAGCACTGTCCTTGGGCTTTCTCAAGGCTAGAGCTCTACCACTTGAGCCAAAGCACCATTTCTGGCTTTTTCTGTGTATGTGGTATGGAGGAATTGAACCCAGGTCTTCATGCATGCGAGGCAAGCACTCTACAACTAGGCCAAACTCCTGACCAACAGACACAATTTGGAAGACTTCTTGGCCCACAATTGGCTATTTCATCTTTATAGATTATCTCTATTCAATTCTAGAAAATTCTAGATAGGTAGATGATAGATAGATAGATAGATAGATAGATAGATAGATAGATAGATAGATAGATAGATAGATAGATGATAGATAGATAGACAGACAGATAGACAGGATAGATAGATAGATAGATAGATAGATAGATAGATAGATAGATAGATAGATAGATAGATAGATAGATTAAAAGTGAGATTGAAGATGCATTGACGGATGATAGATGAATGAATTGATGGATAGAATCGATGTATGGATTATGGATGAAGGAATGGAAAATTAATGGATGAATGATGGGTGGATAAATGGATGGATCTTCAACTACCATTACCTTCACATTCTGTGTATGCTCTTAGCTGGATTTACTAAAAGATACCGACTAACTCTTACATTTCCATATTTCTTTCCATTTTTTTCTGTTTCGTATGCTAAAATTTCACTTTATTTCACTAAATTTGTATTTTCATAGTGGGTAATTTTTCATGATTTTCAATTCATATTCTTGTATATATCGTTGGGGTTTTATTCATGGTTTGTTTTACTCCTGTACATCTTTATTATGTTTAACTTAAGGTCATTTACACATTTCTCTATTATTTCTCTTCTTGTCCACATATATAATCTTTGTACTAAGATATTTGGTATGTTTTACTGCGTGGCATATAATAATTCCAAAATGCCTCTTAACTTGTTGTATATTATTCTTTTTTTGAAAAAAATAATCTTTAATTGTACAAAAGAGATGCCATTTAACAAAGCAGTTTTGTGTGCATTGTACTTAATGAAATACAGGAATTATATCATTCATTGCCAATTGGCATGCTAATCATATTTAAAATAATAACATTTTAGTGTATCTGAAAGCCATCCTTTTTGATGGCTGGATAGAAACAGTTCAGTGAAAGGTTAAGCAGACATAATTTTCCCTCTTTCTAATGGAACATCTCCTTGTTTAGTATGAGTAATAATCTAGGCAAGAAAACAAGTATGGAAATAGGAGGAATGATTCAAGCTAAACCCTCTATCCACTTATTTTATTTGCTAATTATGAAAAGCTGAATGGTGAAAATAATCACTTTAAATACTCTAATAAAGCTAACAAATACAACCAACAAAATTTCTTTAGTTATATCATTAAATCCTGTTCACTTGTTGTGGTAGAGCCTACCTTAATTCTCATTATAAATATTACATTTATATGCAGTATAAATATAAATATTACATATATAAATATGTATATAATATTACGTTTACTCAAATGCCCACACAAGAAACAAGAATTCAAAGAAAAATGAGATCATCAAGTGATATAGTAATGAGTGTTTTACATATGACAAATCAACTAAAGATTTTCAGTCAAACCTGGCTTCTACTCAGAGATATACCTTCATTTACACAATGTCTTAATTTATTACTTCAATTTATTTTCTGGTCTATTTTACTTGTAGGCTTTGTCTAATTTTAACGCTGTCAAGAATAATTCAAGAGTATTGGGTAAGTCTGCTTAGAAGAGGAAACCTACGTTAATCTTTTCTGACATTAATAGAATTAGACCTTATTAATTCTGACATGATTTATTTCATATTGTGTAAATACTAAAAGCAAGCATCATGTTATCATTGAAACAAGCATTTTACATGCTTCATATGCTGCAATTTAAACACGAATTGAGAGTGAGCCTTGGAAACAATTTGGAATTATCTAAATCTTGTCAAACCCAAAAAGATTATTACTGCCAAATGGGAAACACTAAATGCTAACAAACTTTGTTCTGTGAAAGTCTCTGGGACATTGTGGAAATAGAAAGCCAATGACTATAGAGTTTCTCCAGTACTATTCAATCAGTTATACTCCTTAAGAAAATACTTCTCAAAAGGACAAGTGGAATGATGTCAAATTAATACTTTGATTCCTGTCTTTGTTCAGTCAGTTTGGGTCATGCTTGGAATGTTTGTTTATTTTTTTTCTTTCTCTGTATGTGTGTGTGTGTGTGTGTGTGCGTGAGTGCACATACACACACACACATACATACTGAATGCTGGGCTTGGTCTCAGGGATCATGCACTATCTCCTAGCTATTTTGCTCAAGACAGATGATCTATCACTTGAGCCACAGTTCCACACAGACACAGACACACAGACACACACACACACACACACACACACACACACACACACACACACACACATGCATTTGCTTTTGCTCCAGTTTTCCTTTCCCATCCTTGACCAGAAGGTACATAGGTCATCTTCCATATAGTATACAGTACATAGCATGAATGCATTTGTTCACCCTTCCTCCTGACATACTTTTATAAAACTAAAACTATCTTGTAAGTGGGACACTGGTGGCTCATGCCTGGAATCCTAGCTATTCAGGAGGCTGAGTTCTGAGGATCAAGTTCAAAGTCAGCCTGGGTAAGAAAATCCTGGAGACTCTTATCTCCAATTAAGTCACCAGAAAACCAGAAGTGAAGCTGTGACTCAAAGTTGTCGTGCACTAGCCTGAATGAGAAAGGTCAGGGAGAGTTTCCTGGCTCGAGTTCAAGCACCAAGACTGACTAAATCAAAAAACATAAAATAAGATGAAATAACTATGGTTTAGATTGTTTGTCTACAGTCTTGATTGAAGAAGAGCTTTGAAAGAGGACTTGTGGTATTCATTTATTTTTATCTCTAGGATACTGGAGTTTGAATTCTGGGCCTCTTGCATGTATGTGAGGCACGCTCTCCACCACTGTAACCACTTTCCCTGCCTTTTTGCTCGTGTTTTTTTTTCATCCTGTTGACTGGAAACTCAACACCCTTCTCGCTCTAACTTCAGAGTAGCTGGGACTATAAGCACACATTATCACACCCCACTAGTCTTACTGCTTTTTAAGGAAATTATTGAGAAGTGTCTGGGGACAGTGCCATCCCTAATTTACTGAGCAGAAAATATCAAGTTCTCTTTTCACTCATTTGGACTGGTGTCCTTGACTGGTTAGCAAGGATTTAGGAGGCACAGCTGTTCTACAAGCCTGTGGATGATATTAAAAGCAGGAGAATGTTAGAGTTACATCTGAAGAGGAAGGGGAGATTTGACATCTAAGTTGCAAATGTGTGGAAATCATTTGAACTGCTTTATAAGTGCTATAAGATGAAAAGGAAATATTAATATTGGCTTCCTTCACATGTAAGTGACTTGATCCACGATGCAAAGGATCTTTTTTCAGAAGTAAAAAGGATACTGGGTCTTTGTTCTTCTGAAACATAGTAAAGATAGCATTTCTTTTAAGCCTCAATTATTTATGTGCTAGAAACATATGGGGAGAATTATTAGACAAAGACTTCATACTTTAGAACAGTTTATTTTGTAGCTGTCAGTTGGAGTGTGAATTATCCCACTTAATATAGTGCATGGATGGCTGAAAGTAAGGGAAGAAATTTGCTACATTTGTACATTTTTATATAATAACCATTATTAACTCATTCTAAAACACCTTGTCCAAACACTTAAAACAAAAGACAATTTATTTTTTTCTTACTTTGTGCAAATTACTTGACTACTTTATAAAAACTTGATGTACTTAAGATTACCTTTCCTATAATAGTAGGGATCAGTCTAATGACAAATATAGTGGATCTTTCAGGAATAATTTCCTCCAAAAGCAATGTTTTACAAAAACATTCACCAGAAAAACCAATGCTTTAAACACAGAAGAATTTCCTATGTGCGAGGAATCTCATGGTCACTTGAAGGCCACCGAGGTTTAGCAATTGTCACAGGAATCTGAAGATTTCCCTTATCTCATTTGGCAAGCTCATTCTTAATCTAGCAGGAAATGTATTTATAATTTGAAATCTAGATACATTTCCCAGTAAGTACATCTGAAGACTAATCTTAACTATTTTAGGACTAATCAGTGGAGCAAATCAAATGTTGTGTTTTTTTTTTTATCACACAGGCTAATGTGTAAACTCGAAAGGATAAACTTATGATTTGTTGAAAATAAGTCAACACTTTACTAAATGCCTTGTAACAAGGCCAAAAGGAGGGGACAAAACAAGAAACTAGCAAATTAGACCTAAATTTAAGGGGGAAAATGACTGTGAAGATTTGAATATTAATTCCCTCAACTTTGCTTCAGGTTAAAAATTATCCAATATCATTTTTTAATGAGGAGGTAGGTTTTGAATACTTCAAAAACAAAAATAAGTGTATACAAGGTCATAAATGCATATGTCTATGTAGACATACATATATATGTTTATATATATACACATTCTTCTCATAGAAATTATTAATGGCTTTGGCGTTATGGAAGTATAGTCATCCCTCCACCAAGTGTCATTTTCCCCTTCCCTACCTTCTCAAACAGCATTTAGTGATATTCACTAGCCACCCTGAGATCTTGAGGTGTAACATTCCATCTTCTGTGCACGTCAGTGTTCCCTCTTTTCCCTGTCCTTAGTCCAGAGGCCTCTTCCTGAACAGTCGCCATTGTGGATTCGTGAGCCATTACCACCACTACCTTCCTCAGTTTGGGTCGGCAGTCTTCACTCTTGCCTCCCTTGTGACAAATGCTGACAGAAGAAAATGAATTTAGTGACCATTGCTGCACAAATAGGAAATAATTTGAGCAGTCATTTAGTACTTGTCTCAAAGAGTCACCTTTTGTTTCTCAGTGTTCTTTAGTGTCTTCTGCCTTTTGAATATTTTAACTTCGAAGTAAAACCTATGTAAAACTGATCACATTTGAAATCTATAAATTAATTTTAGTAAATCCACATACTTGCTGGGGTGACTGCGATCATAGATTATTATTTTGGAAGTGCTGCGGTGCCGGGAGCCAGAATGGAATCAAACTCTGCGGTTTGGATAAATCAAAGTGAAGTTTTTGCCAAACACTGAATATTCACATGGAGTTGTTCACCAAAGGCTTGTGAAAGGGGTATTGTCTTGAAGAAAAAAAATCAAACAACCCAAAACGAATATTTAAAAGGACATCTTTTTCCTATGAACAGAATTAGATCTCTGGGACACAAGAAAGAAGGAGTGAAGCCAAGATTGGCTTTGAGGATATTCTTTTTATTATCTCTACCTTGCTCTTTCTCCTTGAAAAGTGACTTCACTTTCATTACATCCCCAAAACTCTAGGAAGATGTCTTCCAAATTCAAGAATGTGTGGCTTATTCAAGGTTATTTGACCAATATGGGAAAACCAAAAGCAGGAAACACTAAATCTTACAACAACTGGTGTTTTGTTCTCTCTGTAATGGATCAGAGGATTTGAGGGACATGAATCTCAGGATAGAGAATCCATAGTAACTAGAGAATGCAGAATGTTCAGGTTGTAAATGCATTTCCCTGTGAAAACATGAGATTGCATGCTCCTTAGAGACTAGATTCGGTGGGGCTTCCCTAAAACGTAGACCCTCACAGGAAGATTTACACATTGATGGTATCTATGAATGGAAGAGGGAGGTACAGAGAGCATCATGGTCATTAGATACTTGATTATGTGCTCCCTCAGGATCATTGTATGGTTTGGTGTCTTCGTTAGGACCACACCTCATCACTCTTCAGATCTTCTCAGCCTGCACACAAATATTCTCAATGCATGTGCCCATTTTAAATAATATTTGGTGGAATATTAATACGTGCAATGAAATGCTGATTGCTGGGCCCCTGGCTCAGACATACTGAATCCGAATTTTAATAAGTTCTTAAGCTGTTTCATCGGGTGATTCTGATGAATGTTTAAATCTGAGGAATGGTCAAGGAACCAAAAATCTGTATGAAAAATAGACTGGAAGACAGAATTATCTTTAAAAATAGACACTGGAATAACTTCTTGGCTAAGAATTATGGATATGAATTCTCTTTATAAGAGCTTTGGACATATATGATAACACTGTAGAGAGTTCGCCTTGATGCTAAGATATAATGCATAGTATAAAACTTACAAAATCTGTCAATGTGTAAAGACCGTACCTAAAAAAACAGCTTTTCAAATGTTGCTGACCATATACTCCAATCAGAAGTATTTATTAAACAAGGGTTCCAGACTTGAAGTTTACATTCCCTTGGCCTGAGATAATCTTTAACATTCTGGCTTTTAGGTTGCTTTGTTGTCATTTGTTTTAAACTAAGTCGCTGACTCAATCGTAGGTGACACTCATTGCTCTTTTTTCAAACACACATTGTGACTGCAAGATAGTAGCACTACGATAGTAGTCTTACAATCCACAAACAAGTTTTCCATGCTAGATCTATGGAATTGAAGTCAAAATCTTCATTTTAACAAGTTCCTCGACTGTCCTGCATATTAAAGTTCTAGAATCACCATCATAGACAATTCCTGGGATCTAAGATAGAACTTGGGCCAAATGGGAAACATAACAATTTTGCAAGAACTTATTTTCATTGCTATCCCTAGTATTCTCTTAAATCATACTCTTAATTTCTGGTTACTTTTTTCCTTCACCACTGCAATTGCAGAAAACACTGGTAGGCAGTGGGATCTTAATAATATACATATTATATACATATATAGAGAGAGAAAGAGTTGGAGTTAAATCTCGCTGGGAAATATACATTACAGATAAAACTGATATAATCAAAATAATTTATTCAGAATCCTTTATGTTTTAAGGTATCAAAATTAATTACTTGATTGCATGAAGTTAATAATTAATTTGAAGTCTTTATGGTAAGATATTGACCCAATGATGTGTTCTCTTTCCTTTCTAGAGTTTAATATTTATATAATTTAGATGACAGTTACAAAAAGAGGGAGAATTTTATACTCCTATAATTAAATCTATTTCTATTAATTTATAGTCAAGAGAGATACATTTATTTAAGATAGAATAATACTATTTGCATTCCATTCACATTTTACTAAAAGAAAATATTTGCACTTGTTAGCATAAAGGATCTTATTAGATCTTTAAGACATGGCTTTTAATGGCTTTTTATATAAACATATTGTATTCAATCATGATCATTTGAATATCTGGCTATTTTTCTTATTATGCTCTCATCTTAATTGTTTTTCTTTGACTTTATTTGTCTTTGCTTTTTATAATTTTCATAAGTTGCTCAGTTTTCTATAAATACACCTTTTTTAACAGATTGGTATCTTTTAATGGTCTGTGCATGTCTCTCTGTATGTCTGCATACCAGGTTTTCTGAATACGGCAGGCTATTTATGGATTTTACTGCCTAGACTGGCTTTGAACTGTGAGCCTCCGATCTCAGCCTCCTGAGTAGCTAGGATTAGAGATGTGAGCCACCAGCACCCGACTCAGACTGTTTAACCTAGACAGACACACTGATTTCCCCTGGGCCTTGGCAGGACCACAAATCCTTACAAAGCCATTTCAATAAATATTTGTGGCCCATTTGTAGAAGTGAAAGGAAGATGGACGACTAATCTAAAACTTATAAATCACACTCTAGCATTGAATCATTATGAGACACTTCTGAAGACTGAATCTTGGCTATCCTGAACACTGTTGGAGGGACTAGAGCTTAAGAGCTTTGAGGAGATCCGTCCAGGTGGGGGATGGCTCTGAATCCTCAGGACAGCCTGCTTTTATAACAGAGGGATTTTCTTTCACCACCTTCTGTTTACGCAGTGGATCAGATGTCTGAAGTTCAATTGTTTGGACACTTGAAATACAGGCGGGGGAGTAGGGAGCTTTTAATTTATACAAGAACGTTAGTCACACTGGTATCTATGGGGTAGGAGTGTCACCCTTTTCTGATGGATTGGTGTACTGAGTTTGAGACAGGTCCAAAAGTGATGTCCAATTGAAATAGTTAATTTAGTAAGACACACCAAGACTATTACTTTTCAGGATGACCTAATCCAAACTTGAAATAGAAGCTGTTCCGATTTCTTAAAAAGCGAGATACTACAGATGTTACTTTCTTTCCCATTCTTGTGTAGAAATTACCAAAAAAAGAATTCACAGCACTATTTACCATAGCAAAGATATGGAACCAACCCAGATGTCCCTCAGTTGATGAGTGGATCAACAAGATGTGGTATTTATACACAATGGAATTCTATGCTGCTGTCAGAAAGAATGACATCGCCCCATTTGTAAGGAAATGGAAAGACTTAGAAAAAATCATATTAACTGAAATAAGCCAGACTCAAAGGAACATAGGCCCAATAGTCTCCCTCATTTGTCATAATCAGTAGAAACCTTGGGCTCTACTAGCAGAGATCTACATTAGAACAAAATCTAGAGACATTAGGCCAAATAGTATGACAATAAATGTAAAAACTTCCAGGATAAGGAAACAAAAGCCATATAATGAGTGACTGTTGTCCTTAATGTACTATGTTATCTCTCATCTCTTTTGCTGTCCCTTGGTTATCTCCTATTGTTAACAATATTTCACATTGTTATCTGATATATTTTATATGTGCTTAATTAGTTATTTGAAAATGGATAGGGAAGGGGGAAAATCAAGATGAGCAGAGGGAGGGTGGGAGGGAAATGGGGACCATGTCAGGAGAAAGGGTATCAATGTTTGTGAAGTTATGCACCTTCTATCTGGTGAATATAATGCAATCCTTCTATTAATCACAATAAAAATAATCAAAACAAGAATTACATGATCTTTGGAACAATCTATTTAAGAGCAACAGATGATATTCAAAAAGTTTGAATCTTGATGGCATATTTTTTTAAGGGAACATGGATAGAGAGTCTGGAGGAATGTTGATCAAATGAGATGAAGCCTCAGCGAGAAAGGAGGAGCAAATTCAACAACTGTTTTACAACATAGTGGCTTTAATTAAGGACTCCATATCGGCAATTGCTGAGAGTGGACTTTAAGTGTTCTCCCTACACAAAAATGGTACGTATGGATCGGGAGTTTGGCCTAGTGGTAAAGAGCTTGCCTAGCATGCATGAAGACCCAGGTTTGATTCCTCTGTACCACATACATAGAAAAAAGCCAGAAATGGTGCTGAGGCTCAAGTAGTAGAGCTCTAACCTTGAGAAAGTCCAAGGACAGTGCTCAGGCCCTGAGCTCAAGCCCATGACTGGCAAAAAAAAAAAATGGTATGTGTATATGCAGTATAGGTTGTACAATGCACACGTGCATTTCAGCACATTGTACAATATGTCACAAATAAATATTTTACTTACCATAATAAAATATCAAGTTTAGTTATATATATATATTTATATATATACATATATAAATCAAATATATTATATACATATACATTATGTGGTTTACATATATTATGTATACTAATTTTATACTCATGTCGAAGAATGTTCTGAGATCGGAGGAATCGCAGTTCAAACCAAGTGAATCTATTAGATTCACCTCCAGTTAGGCACCAGAAAGCCAGAAGTGGTAGTGGAATATATTAAATATTACCATATTACAAAGGCTTCTTGGATTTTAGATATGTAGGGGAGATACATACATATCCATATATTACACATTCATGATTCTCTCATGAAAACGAGGAACATTGTTTGTGTTCTTACAATGGAAGGATTATAGAGTACTGGTAGGTACTTAATAAAATTTGACTTGGAAATGGGACCTAGAAACTGAGAAAGCATTTCTCAGTACAGTCTACAGAGATGAGACATTTTTTCTATTTCTCCTGATCTTTCTCTCACAGCGTCCCAGCATCTCAGATTGCCTGCTGCAGGTATATGTGTTGCAGCAAGTTGAGCCTACCTGATTATTTCCCAGGGTGTTCAGTTCTCTTCACTTACCTTCCTGCTGCTAAAGTCTGAAACAGCTTTCTCCGATGCATTAGCCAGTGGGCTATGATCTACTGCTGAGCCATTCTCTTCTAAAACCAATCAGCAGTTCCATTTCAACGGTGAGCCCAAGACAGGTTACTATAGAGCATTTTCACTCTATAGCAATTTATGAAAGGCTTTTTTCCTTTATTTTGTTATCTTATTGACTCAGACTGTTAAAATAATCCAGGTACTTCTTTATCCTGGCTTTTCTGCATGGGCTCACCACTGCCACATGAAGGGTCTTGTGCAGTTAATCTTTTATAATGTGAGGGTGTGCTTGATATGATACACCTGATATGAAATCACAGTATGTAAAATCTCTGTAACGGTCTCTGCTGCTTTGGCATTCAGAAACAAGAGCATTCACCTCAAAGTACAGAAATAAAGTCGAAAGCAAGAAACAAAACGCCATTCAGATTCTTGCAGAGTTGAATTTAGCAGTTGATTTTGAACTCACTGTCTTTACAATTTATTATTTGCATTTATTCACTCCAGTTTGTTTGCTTCTTTTGCTGATACTGGGGATGAATCTTAGAGCCTCTGCACAGTTGATGGGAAAGCACCCACACACTTGAACAGCACCTCCATTCCCTCGGCTTTTAGTTTGCTTTTGATGCACAGGCCTGTGCTTTCCCCCACTGGGCCTGCAAATATGATCCTCTTACCTCTGCTTCCCAATTAGCTGGAAGGAAAGGCATCATGGTAACCCAAATTTCAAATGTTTATACAACTAAAGTGGGACAAACTGCTGGATCGTAGACCATGTCATGGATCACATTTATTTCATCTAATACAATGTCAGCTTATATTTTTATTATTAGAATAGGTGATACGTTTCATCGGATAAAAAGGAACTCTAGCGTTTCTAACCTGAAGTTGAATAGCATTTAGCATCTTTAAAGAAATTTCCTTAAAAAGTTAAGTAAGGTGATCCTTTAAAATTTGGTGTTTGAGTAAAGCTGCTTACTTTTCAGTTCAACAATTAGTTTGTGAAATCTCTGTCCTGAAATCTACAGAAGCTGGACACTGGGAACCTTAGGTACTCAGGATTTGGAGATCTGGGCGTTATGGTTCAAGATCATCCCAAGAAGGGAAGTCTATGACACTCTTATCTCTAACCACAAAGCCAGAAGTGGAGCTAAAGCTCAGTAGCTCGCTAGCCATGACCAGGAAAATTCAGGAACTGCATCCAGGCCTGTTTTTGTGCCTCAGGACTGGCATGAATGCATGCACACACATGCACGCATGTGTATACACACACACACACACACACACACACACACACACATCCTTCAGAGGATATGACAAAACGGGATCCGATAAAGGGTCAAAATAATTTAATTGTATTTCCTAGACTCTTTAAAAGCAAGTCCTTTACCATTTAAATTAAGCAAAGGAATTTGAACATAGACTTCAATTCCTTTTGCTTATTTAGGACAGAAATAGTTTAGAATGCTCGATTCACTACGTTATTCTTGCCTTGATATTGCCTTACATACACATGAGAATTCTTCCTACTTATGCAAATATCCTAATAATGAAAAGAATATGGTTTCCTTCAAAACATTGTGTTTCATAGTTTGTTTTTGCTTTTAAAAGATTAGGGAAATCCAAAAGTTTTCTAAGTTGGAACAACCAAAGGAGATGCTTTAGTTTGTATTCTTTCTCTTTGTGCCCTTTCATTGTTCAATTTTGTGTTCATCCTCAACTGCTCAATATATTATGAAAGGTCACAAAGGCACACAGTTTCACAGCTTGCAAAGATCTAAAGCCTTTATACTGTAACAAGTAAAAAAGAACCCCCACTGTATATTTCATAGTTGTCTTCGAATGTACATGGCACACAGTAATCACAAAGATGTGAAGACAATGTGAACCTACTTAGAAATGCAGTGACTGGCCCTTTAGGGTAAAAAAAAACACAAGACCATGCTTATAACTGGGAGATAGAATTAGAGTCAAGGAGAAGAGAGAGAACTGAAATAGAAGGACTGGATAGGGTGTGTAAGAACAAGACAAAATGGAGACATTTCATGAGAAATGAACCTTCAGACTTCGAGCTTATTCATTGTACAGCAATTTGGTTGTTTTAAACAGACTTTATTACTAAAGACAGGATGATTTTCTCATAGCTGAGGGGGGAAGTTCAATTACTGTACCAATGGAATAGTCTGTTTTAAATCATTTTTTGTGGGAAGATTGAGTTGGACTGAATGGATTTGTCACATGCCGAATGAAACTTGTGCAAATGAAATTTCTGTTAAGGGGCATTAACTTTACTGTTTTCTCATTTGCTATAAAACTATCATAAGTACCAAGATTTGGGATGGACAGTTACATTATGGACCCAGTAGAGAAAGGAAAGTTTCTTGATGAATTTAAAAGTCAGTAGGGTTTGTTTTTCCTTTTCTCCTATTTTTAATGGCTTAGAGAATTTAGGAAAATACTATCTTCCAGTCCCCTTTCAGTGTTTCAGGGTTAATTAGACACCATTGCCTTGTAATTTCTATATCCCATAATCCAATATATTTTAATGAGCTACTTTATGTTAACCCCATTTCCCTAGTCATTAACCAACCATCCACGTGTTTGTCAAACAATTATCTTGTCATTCATTTAATAACACAATCTGAAAAGCCCATAGATCTTTTTCTCCAGAAGTAAGAGAATACAATGTCATTCAGACCATAAATGGAGTTAGGAACCTGCAAAACAAAATAGGAACATATCATGTTATGTCATAAAAGGAGTATTCAAAAATTATTGGCACTTTAGGAAAATTGGGCTGTGTTGTTTTCATAGCTTTGAGAAATTTTAATAAAGTGATCTGTAAGCAATTTGAAGTGAAGTGACTTCATAATTGGCCCATAGAATCCCATAGATTGTGATTGATGAAATTACCATTTTCATGGGTCAGTGAGATGATTCCACATTATTTGAGGCATAAATAACATGTTGTTTGAAAGAGGTGATGTCCTCTGTTCAGGATGTTGCAAATGATACTGCAAGAATCAAGTTGTAGCAATTAAGAGACTGGACTTTCCAATATACAATGTCTTTGCTAAATCTTAACCACCATGAAGAAAGCATTCCCATTGGGACTGCAACTACTCTGACATGGAGAAATTTCTGCTTCATGAGAAGCAGTGTCTTTTATTTATTGATTGATTTATTTACTTATTTTTGCTTTCTTCAAATAGGCTTTTCTTCATATGAAAGACCAGGGCACTGCGTCCATTGTCCAGCCACACTCATATTATAAACATGTTTTTTCTACTACCCATTCCCAGAAACTGAATGTACGGAAATGGCCTATTACACTGCATCAGCTTCACTACTTCCTGAAATGTTGATATGTTTTGGGGCTTCACAGACAATGCTAACTATAGTGTTGCCATCAGTTCTCTGAAATTCACTTCACAGTCTCTTTCTTCATCTGATTTTCCCTCGTTCCTCTGTCTTAACTCTTTTCTTCTCATGGTTTTGTATATCCCCTGCGGGCAGCCTAATCCAATCTCTGTTTCCTGCCAGGCTTAGCCCTAAACAGTAGATAGTTATTCAAATACCAGTATCCCTTTCCATGTATATTTTTATCCTAAACATCTCGAGCATATTCATGATTTTAACCTCACCGAAACTCCGTCCTTTTTTTTAGATCTCCAATTTCATGTTAAAAAATCATTCACTACATGTTCAGAAATATTTCTCATTTATTTCTTCACAACTAAAACAAATGCCAAGGGGAAAATTGTATCTGATATCCAATAATAGGTAACAGAGACCTGTTCTTCTACTGCCTGTGAGTTTTATCCTAAAGGATTCAAGATGGAACTGTATGTTCTGGTACCATGAAGGTGACCTAGGTAGAATGAGAACTTTATGCAAAGCTTGTACACTACAAACAATCTTCCTGTTTGATACACTATTGGAAAAGATTAAACAAATGGGAACTGGACCTTTCTCTTGGTTAACCTCCTATCTCAGTGAGGGTTAGAAGTGTGGACATCATATGAATTTTGTTTTGTTGCCTTAAAAAGCTATTCCCAAACCTTTGCAATCTAGCATCCTTGAATGAACTTTAGCAAAGATCTTACGAGAGCCATTTAGCTATTTCTTAACTTCACACTGTAAGTCAAACTATCAAAACTATTCCTGAACTAGCAACTAAAAAAAATGGAAATTCTCAACAAAGAAACTTTAGATAATAAATGAGAATTTGAGATACCATTGCTTTTATAAATATGAAAATATTGTCAAATAATTTAGCAGTAAATATAGTTAATTAGGAGTGAATGGGCACTTAAATGCTTTATGGGAAACATTTCATCAATAAGAATAAAATGCCAAAGTTTGCCAGTCTTTTGAATCTGATTTCCAATTTCTTTTTTTCTTTCATATTGGAAACAGAGGTAGAAGGGATTTCTGTTGCTAACAACAACTACAACGAAAATGCACAGCTCTAATAAGGAAATGCTCAATGTCTTCCCTTGGTCATAATATCACTGATCATTGATCCCTGGTTATTGTTGAGGAAATGCTGATTTTTGTATCTTCAATTTTTGAAGGTCATAATATCAAAAGTAGTGTATTATCCTGTTAGTAGCATGAATCAGTTGAACACATCAGAGAGTCTGCTGTTATACTTATATAAATGCACAGAATGAACTCCAATGAAAGCCTTCCCTTTATGTTATTCTTTCTTAATCCTCTCTCTAATGCCCTCCTCTTCTTTAGAGTTTCACTAGCTTCATTATGCTCTTCCTGTGTATTGGTAATATAGTTCCATAGTATTCATTCTCCCTCTTTATCTATAGTTTTCCCAATAATGTCACCTCTTCAATTTGATGAAATTCTTTTGTCTGTGACATCAAAAGATACAAGCACAGCTATAAAAAAAAAGTGGATGCTTAAAACTCCATAAGGATTCCATTATGTATAAATACCACAACTTGTTGATCCACTCATCAACTGAGGGACATCTGGGTTGGTTCCATATCTTTGCTATGGTAAATAGTGCTGCAATGAACATTGTTGTGCTAGTGGATTTAGTATGTCCTTGCTTCTGGATGGTTGGGTAAATGCCAAGTAGTGGAATTGCTGGGTCATAGGGGAGCTCTATATTTAGCCTTTTGAGGCACTGTCATACTGCTTTCCATAGTGGTTGAACGAGTTTGCACTCCCACCAACAGTGTAGTAGTGATCCCTCCTGGCCACATCCCCTCCAGCATCTGTTATTATTCGTTTTCCTGATCCTGGCCATTCTAACTGGAGTGAGGTGGAATCTTAGAGTTGTTTTGATTTGCATTTTTTTGGCCAGAGATGTCAAGCATTTCTTCATGTGTCTATAGGCCATTCTTATTTCTTCTTCAGAGAAGACTCTCTTTAAGTCTCTGGCCCACCTTTTAATGGGATGGTTGTTTCTTTGGAGATTAGTTTTGGAGTGATTCAATTTTTTGAGCTGTTAATATATTTTAGATATGAGGCCTTTATCTGTTGAATGGTTAGTGAAGATCTTCTCCCACTCGTAGGGTTTCTAGTAAATTTGCTAGCTATATCCTTTGCCATACAGAAGCTCTGCAGTTTAATAGTTCCACTTATCAAGACTCTCTTTGATTTGTTGTGTTTCTGGGTCCTTATTAAGAAAGTTTTGACCTGTGCCAAGGAGACCTGGTGTATCTTCTATTACTTCTTCTAAAGTTTTCCGTGTATCTGCTTTTACCTCCAGGTCTTTGATCCATTTGAAGTTAATCCTATGCTTCTGTCAGAAAGAATGATATCACCCCATTTGTAAGGAAATGGAAAGACTTAGAAAAAATTATATTAAGTGAAGTAAGCCAGACTCAAAGGAACATAGGCTCAATAGTTTCCCTCATTTGTCAAAATCAGTAGAAACCTTGGGCTCTCCTAGCAGAGATTTACAATAGAGCAAAACCTATATACATAAGGCCATATAGTATGACACTAAATGAAAGGACCTCTAGGATGTAGAAACAAAAGCCATATAATGAGAGATTGTTGTCTTTAATGTACTATGCAATCTCTCATCTCTTTTGCTGTCCCTCGGTTATCTCATATAGTCACAGTATCTCACTTAGTTATCTGATATATTGGATATATTGGTATTTGGTTATTTGAAATCTGATAAGGAAGAGGGGAAAGCAAAATGAGGGGGGTGGGGGGGAGGGAAATGGGGACCAAGACATGAGAAAGGGTATCAATGTATGTGAAGTAATGCACCTTCTATCTGATGAATATAATGTAACCCTTTTATTAATTTAAATTAAAAATATATGAAAAAAAGTCCATAAGGAGGCACACAGAAAGCTGTTGAGGAATAGGGAGTGGAGGAAACAGGAAAAGACAGCTATGCAAGGGGTTTGGGGAATGGGAGCTAATCCAACTAATACCAATGTGTTCTAAATTCCCATAATAACCTCCCAACTTGTGCAATTATATTCTAAATAACAAGTAACAAAAAAGTAAAACAGGTTCTTATGGTAATGGTACCAGTTGGAGAAGGGGAAAGCAAATGGAGAGTGGATAAAGGCATACACAGTATACCTAGACTCTCTTGTACATCGGATACATGCTAATAAAAATACAAAAAGGATGACTATCACACAATTACATGCACAGTATATGTATTATTCATCATAGTAATGTCTTTAGAGTCAATTCTCACAAAAGTCGATGCTTAAATGCCAGCTGTCTTAATCTCAAACTGTGTTTAAAACAACGTAGAGTTCAGAGTTTCTGTTTTCAATTTTCCCTAGTTATGAGTCCTTTACAAAGACTAGCACAATTTTTATCTTGTTATCCTTGCTACGAAAAGTGTCTAAATCTTACTAAAGTAAATCCTTTCCTAAGTATTTATGGGTTCTTTTCTTACCATTTATTGGTATTAATTTTACCCTTTATCCCTCTCTAATTACTTTTATAGGATATTTTCCCTTGGTAATTTGACTGAAAGGACATAGCAGAGTCAGCACAGAGAGAATAAGTTTGCATCTAACCAATGGTCTATAGAAACAGAGCTGATATGATAGAGCTGATATTACAGGGCTGATATGATAGCGCCGATATTACAGGAAACTCTGGTACATGAGACTTCCCCACGCTTGCGTCTTTTCTGTATTATCTTACTCTCTTATTTTTTTAATAAGCACTTGCTGAAAAAGACAAACAGTAATGAAACCTATGTAGTATCACCGGTTGGGCTGTGGAAAGCTTAGCAGATAAGCCCCCTGTGTGGCTTGCAGACATACTAAGCTATATGTCAAAGCATGTCTTCCTAGGAGCACCCTGGAGGACAAATCTACTTAACCTGGGGACCTCTAGGTGTTGGGTTGATCCTGAGCATCTGGTTTCCTTTAAACCTCATCTCCTTAATGCAGAGCTTCTAGTTTGCCTTATGTGCCCAGAAGTTGAGAAAGGATCTATGGTTCAACAAAAGCAGTGGCACTCAAGCTTAGCCTGTGAATTAGAAAAGATTTGGCAATTCCTTTTCTTTTTTTTTTTTTGCCAGTCTTAGGGCTTGAACTCAAGGGCTGAGTACTGGCCATGGGCTTTCTCAAGGCTAGAACTCGACCACTTACGCCACAGCACCAATTCTGGCTTTTCATATGTGTATGGTACCAAGGAATCGAATCCAGGTCTTTGTGCATGCTAGGCAAATACTCTACCACTAGGCCAAACTCCCAGCCCATGGAGATGAAAATTCTCAAAACTCTAAGATAATAAGGACCTCACCTAATGTGGCCACATAAATAAAATTTTTATGAGGGGAGAGTCTGGTTATTTGTACTTATAAACTATATCAGTCATTTTAATCAGAAGGACAATAAACTAGGTTTTTTACTATCAAGGATCCCTCTTAACTCATGTCTACTATGTATCTTTATTTTCCCTTCAATATGTTACAATGTTGTAGCTTATGTAGATTTTTATATGTTTTCCTTGTATGTTCATGGACAAATAAATAGTACTATGAGATTGATTATATTCCAGAAGAAATGTGGTTCTGAATCCTAACCTAAGAATACAGAATATTCTACATTATTATTTATAAACAGATTAATTTAAAAGATAAATAATTATATATTTACTTAAATTTGCATACCGATTCTTTATTATAAGTAATATTCATTAAATGCTAAAATGTGAATAATAAATGTTAAAGAATACTTTTGAATAACAATTGCATTTAAATAATTTAACAAAACATTATTAACTATGATACAATTAACTTGCATCTAATTTACATAAATTAGTCAATAAAGCTCAGGGAAAAAATAGTAATTTTGATCATTTATAGTTTCTCAATAATAGTATTTGATATTTTATTCAGTCATAGGTAAACATATGGATTATAATTCTAAATCAATAGTGCTAGAATGCAATAAAACATAAAATTTATGAATAAAGACCATTTACCCCTAAACCTAAAAGACATAGTAGGTACTCATAACTGTTTGTTAAAAGTATGAATGCATAGCATCAATGTATGAATAAATATAAACACCATCAGCGATGCTTTTTTTATCTACATACATATGCATACATAAGTACTCATGACTATATGTTTTTCCTGTTTAGATGCACATAAATCCAAAGAATAAATAACATTTAGACAAATTGGAAAGAAATAAAATATTTGTCAGTATAACAAAGAAAGGGGAAATTTGTTTACATTTCTTTAAAGTTTTTATAATTTCTTGTTATTTGGGCTTTAAAAAATAGTATGAAATCCAGTAAGAAAGAGGATAACTCCTCTTACCCAATGAATAATTGTACCATAAAAGTCTACATACTAGCCAAGGTAATATAGTTTAAGAATTATGTCCATCCATTGATAATGATTTTAAGCAATATTTGTGTGAGAGGAAGATATAGAAATATTGAGTTTCTATTTCAGGCCAAAAAGCCTATTTTATATTCCACTGCTGCTTCATAAAGGATTCTTGCTTCAGGAAAGCAGAAAACATTTGGAGTTGGTTACAATTCTCTCCTAATGGATGTGGATACCAAGTATCCTGTATGTTCCAGTTGGGTGGTTTCCAAAGAAGTGATTGAAGCCAGCTTCACTTCAAATGGCACTAGCCCTGCTTTACTCAAACGTTCAGCAAAAGTTAAGGACTAAAACTGTAAAAGGACAGAAAGAAAGAGAGTAAGAAAAAGACAAAAGACCAAAATAAGACAGTCTGAGTTCTTTTATTTTTATAGTTTTTATTTGATGGGCTCCTTTTATGGAGAATTTTGACACTTAGCCTGTTACTCTATTTATATTTTATGGAGATGCCCAGAACAGGAAATTTAAAAGCATAAGAAAAAATAAATTTACTTTCTAGTGATACCTAGAACCCTTATGCTGTGGTAAGTAGCCCTGCCCCAAGAGGAGACAAAGAGAAACAAAGCAGTGTCTAATCCTCTACTGAGAGCTTGAGTTTATCTCCTTAATCTAGGCAAAAGGAAGCAATAACCTGATATGGGAGAGAATCAAACTCTAATTAGAATTTATTTTTCTACAAGAACATTTTCTCTATTCTAAACTTAGTATAACACCATATCCTTAAAACAATAGATAAAAGATAAGGAAAGAAAGAGATTTTAGACTAGATCCTATTCGTAATACATAATTTGTTTATTTTATGGTTTGGAATGGAAAGACTCAGTTAGAGTGAATAGATAGAATAGTCCTAAATTAGTTTCGGCACTCAAACTCTGACAATTAAATAAATGTTCCCCTGCCTCTCTATTGGAATATGTCTCAGCACGACACCACCCCCCTTCCAGTAGAGAAAAACCAATACATTAACTAGAACTTTCTCTTTTGTTGATATGATATCTCTGGAAAAGCTTTTGATAGATATGGAAGAAATTATAAAACTCATCTCCTAAAGACAGATCCTATGTTTAGTATGTAGAAAGATGTGACATCAGCAACAAAGCAGAAACAAGGATGCAGACTGTTGAATCACACATCAGAAAGCTTTTGCTCACACAGCATCCCATTCAACGAAGGCTATCACAACAGGTTTCCTGCAGAGCTCATATTTGTCTAATGCTCAGTCATAAAGACAGCAGTTATGAAAGTTACAATTTGAAATGCCAGGATTTACCCACTCATTTAAATGACAATAGGAAAAATGGGCCAAAGATCAGGAACATTTACCAATCCCAGTTCATTAGCTATAGTCATACGTATTTCATAGGCAGAGGGAGAGTGATCAGTCATGCTTACTGAAAAATATGTAAACAAAACCGATAGGTCAGAGTGTGGGGCTGCATCAGCTAATCTAGCTGAATTGCCACTTTAAAAACACAACACAAGGCAGTGTTTTGGTGTAAACACTTGCAGTCCAGGCAATGCCTCAGTGATGAAAGGAATAAGTTTTCATCCCATTATGGTCAGGAGAAAATTGCTTTGTACATCTTTCATAAGCGTGACCTGATCACAATGCATCCCACTCACAATTCACACGTTGAATTGAAACTGCCTTTGTACAACTATTTAAACGGAATATTTTCAAAGCAAACTTTAAATAATAACATTAAAGGACCGGGAGTTTGGCTTAGTGGTAGAGTGCTTGCTTAGCATGCACGTGGACCTGAGTTTGGTACCACAGACATAGAAAAAGAAAAAGGGCAGAAGTGGTGCTGAGGCCCAAGTGGTAGAGCTCTAGCCTTGAGAAAGTCCAAGGACAGTGCTCAGGCCCTGAGCTCAAGCCCAGGACTGGCAAAAAAAAAAAAAAAAAAAAAAAAAAAGATGAACAAAAAGAGGAAATGCATCCTGGGCCAAGCAGGGTAGCATGACACATCTTTGTTGGAAGTGTTAAGAATGACGCCTGAGCAGCTGGCATGCTCGCTGACATTAGCTAGCCACAGGAAGAGGGAAGGGAGGACTCTTGGAAGGTGACTGATGCCTTGGGACACAAAGACGGCAGGCATGCCGGTGAAGTAACTGGTGAACTACTCCCTGAATCGTGATGTTCACGTGGAAAACGTTGACTTCCTGGACCTCTTTAATAAACCGTAAAGGAGCAAGTAACATTTCAGTGGAAGGGTTGGCATTTGGTGGGATGTTTCCCCAGTGGCAGAGGACTGCATCAACCATTACATCCTGCATGGACTTGAACTCTGGACGAGAGCTACAGCCTAAGGGTCAGAGGCCTCCCCCCTCCCCTCCCTCCCTCCCTCCCTCCCTCCCTCCCTCCCTCTCTCTCCCTCTCTCTCTCCCCCTCCCTCCGTCCCTCCCCCTCTGCCTCTTTCCCTCTCCCTCCCTCTCCCTCCTCCTCCCCTTTCCACTCCCCCCTCTTTCTCTCTCTTTTCTCCCTTCCTCCATCCCTCCTCCCTATCTGTTGTTGCTGCCCTAATTTGTGAGTCACTTTGATTTATAAATGTTAAATAGTTTTACATTTCCAAAATTAGAACCATTTGGCTTTTATTAAAATGTAAGTGTTGCTGGATTTCACGTGTCAATACCCTAAGAATTTTTTTTCCTGTTTCATTTTGCTTTACTTTAGCTTCATGTATTATCTCTATTTAAGTATGTTTCATATTTTTGTTCCACTTGGCCTGAGCTATGTATGATCCCTTCTACCTAAGCCTTCTAATATACTTGAGATTCCCTGCATTGTTGTGTGTAAGTCAGCTTTCTCACCTTCATGATTTTGGAGATGGGAGTGGCCAAATAATTATTTGCATGGGCTGACCTCAAACCAAAATTAAGATTACAGCCGTGTGCCATCATACTAGGACAAGCTCTTAGCACTTATCATTATAAAATATATGCCTATGATTCTAGCTACTCAGGAGGCTGAGATCTGAGGATCATGGTTCAAAGCCAACCAGGGTCCAGATAGTCCATGAGACTCTCCAGTTAACCACCAGAAAACCAGAAGTGATGCTGTGGCTCAAATGGTAGAGGACTAGTCTTGAGCGGAAGAGTTCAAACCCCACAGCCTACAAAATTATATATACATATATTATGTATATATATATGTATATATATACATATATTCTTTGGGCTTCAATAATATTACTAGAACAAGGTTTACTTTAACAAAGTTTACTTTATAATACATTTGCATATACTTTTGCTGTCATTACTGCTTACTTTCAAATTAGCTATATTAGAATAAGATCACTGTTGATCTACCAAAAGTAATATCATACAGTTTAAATTATCACATCTATTTTAGGTTCTGTTGTACTAAAAAATTCTTCATTGACAGAAGAAGATAATCTCCTGGATTCTAAAAATCTGAAGTAGGTATAACTGTGGTTAGTAAGTTTGCAGTAGTGTGTTAGTTAATAAGGGTCAGTTTCTTTGCCTGTAAAGCAGAAATACAAAGCCTGATTCAGAAAGCAAAACTCTTGGCACATTGCCTTGCATATCCTATTTTCTCAAAGATTGTTCCCTGCTATTAACATTGTTATTTGGCCAGATGAGATGATTGAAAATGAACTCAATATTCACTTTCCTAGTGTACTTCAATTTATTTTCATACCAGAGAATCTTCAAGTATTTTCTACCAGATATATGCAAATGGACTTCATTTCTTCCCTGTTTTCTGGTCTTTTACATATACAGTTTATCCTCAAGTTACTGCTCACAACCAGTATAAGGATTCATATAAAACAACTCCATAGTGTATATAAAATATAGAAACAATATCCTTCCTATATTTAAACCCCATATAAGTCAATGAGAAAAACGTTATCATTACAATAAAAGATGGGCAAACAATACCTATAAAAAAACAAATGACAAATATACACATAAAAATTCTACTGCTTTTGCAATAAAAGATTCAAATTACAACAGCAATAAAACATAATATTCACTGTCAAACCAATGTGATTAAAAAGTCTAATGCCACATATTTGTATGAATACAGATAAATGGAAATATAGACTGATAGTAAAACTGTAAATTAGTGTCAACCTTACCTATGTCAGTGAACAATGAAGCTATAAACATTCAAACATTTTGACTCAGAAATGCAACTTCTAGGAATACACCATGAGGAAATCATTAGAAATGACTAAAAGATTCTATTGAAAAGTGTTTGTCTTACATTTTAAGGTATGAGTAAAAAATAAATAATTTCTGAAGAAAATCAGTCCCATAAATTATAATAAAGTCAGAAAAATGGAGTGTGTGGATTACTTCACAACATGTAGTTTGTGGAAAGCATATTTAAGTTGTAACAATATAATATAGAATGCAATTCATTCTTTAAAGTATGTGTAGATTTATTTACAGAGCTGAGAATTGAATTATGTGTTCATTTGATCAGGGATGTACTAGAAATTTTTAGTTTATTTCTTCTTTCCTCAGACTGTTGGGCATTTACTAATAAAGACATTATTTTGATAAATGATAACCTCATAAATAGTTATTTGGTGATGGAGATTAACAAAATACTAGAGACTCAGGGCCAGGAGTTTAGCCTACTGGTAGAGTGCTTGCCTAGCATGCATGAAGACCTGGGTTCAATTCCTCAGTACCACATACATAGAAAAAAGCCGGAAATTGTGCTGTGACTCAAGTAGTAGAGCTCTAGCCTTGAGAAAGTCCTAGGCCAGTTCGTAGGTCCTGAGTTCAAGGCCCAAGACAGGCAAAAATAAAATAAAATAAAATACTAGAGACTCAAGAAATCTTTTGTAAGTGCAACAACTCCTTTAACAAAATTGTAACATAATTTATAACATTTTCATGATATCAAGGCATAAGAATTCTAGAGATAATATTTTTAAAGTTTAAAATGTATATCTGACAAAGATGGCAAAATGTCTGATTCTGTTCTGATTATAGTGAAATATAATGTATATGTGTATTGCTTTACTTGCCAAAAGGAATGATTATTACCCAGGTCATATTATTAAAAATGCCAACAGAGCTGGGCATGGTGGCTCACGCCTGTGATCCTAGCTACTCAGGAGGCTGAGATCTGGGGATCAAGGTTCAAAGCCAGCCTGGGCACAAAAGGACCTAAGGCTCTCATCTCCAATTAACCTCTAGAAAATGGGAAGTGGGGCTTGGCTCAAGGGCAGGGAGATAGTCCTGAGCTGAAGAGCTCAGGAACAGTGCCCAGGCCAAGTTCAAGCCCCATAACCCACAAAAAAATGCCAACAGAACTGTACTGGAGAATCTGAGTGTCAGAAGAGAGAAAAATCAGCATTAGAAGAAATGACTTAAACCAAATATAAATCATTTTCATAGAGTAGCTATTTAATCTGGTCTTCCAAAAACTCTTTTTAGAGGCAGCAAAATTCATTCCTCATGTTGGGTAGACATTAAAGATAAATCTCCATCTACCTGCTTTGTTCAGTGTTTGGGTTGATTTGCTTTCAAACAGTCTAAGTTTTAGGGATCATCACTACATAGCACAAAGACTGGTAATAAGAAACACATGCCATTGGCCTGCATACAGCCCAGCCTAACAAGGGAACAAACAGGAAATCCAATGTACACCAACTGCTCTTCTCTTCTTCCTACGTACAGTTATTGTTTTTTATTATATGCCTAGATTTGGCTCTTAGATGTAAATGCCTAAGAGAAATGGAGGGGAGGGGAAAATTATTCATACAACGTTTTTAACTTTGTCATGTTTAAGTAATCATGCAATTAAAGGAAATAATGAGGTATCAGATGTGGCAAGCATGTATAGCAGTAAGTTTAAATTTGGGATCCGCGTTTTCTTTCCTGGGGAATGAATTCATGAAAGGCCGACTACTCTACTTGAGAGACCTGCTGTTACAAAAGGGCACTGCTCAGAACATGGTCCTCTGGATTACACAGTGTTCCATAAAAAAGATACAGTTCAAAACTAACTAGCAAAATGTCTCACCTCATTTCTTGAATAGGTAATTTCCCTTCATAGACATTATGGTAACACACAAGGGTTATTTAAAGGCAAACTACCAATGGCGTATGTTGCTTGCAATCTTGATCAAGAACTTTCCTTAAGACTCCACAAATTAATGTCCAAATCCTCCCTCCATCTCTTCTACTCAGTGAACAGTTGATGGAGAACCATTGGTGACATTATTGTCTGCCTACATGTGGTAGAATGTAAGCAGCAGGAAAAGGTGTGGCTGGGCCAGTGTGTGTATCCCAGAAAGCTTCCTAAAGAGAAATTCCCTGCGCCAATCCCCCCAACCTTTTCTGTCCTACACTATATTTGTACAACAGATCAGTTATTCAAGAATCAGAGTTCTAGGGGAAAAATGCATCGTTCAATTTAATAATAAGGCATGAAATATGGTAATGGCTTAGAGAAATTTATGGTGCATTTTTATTATTACTATTTTCACAGCCTACCAGCGCTCCCTGATTCATGAGGCAATTGCAAAAGCAATGATGGGAGTTACCATTGTTTCCAGTCACAGTGATTCGTATTATAGCAACAATTAAGTAGTAGAATCAGCTGTCATAATAAAAGGCAATAGCTATTATTAGTTCCCCAAATGTCTTTGTGTATATTTTTCCATTATGAACAAATAAGCTGAGATAAGTACAATTTTAACACAAAGCTATTTGCAAGTAGCTCAAGACTACATCTTTAAAACCAACGTGGCTTAATGCACTGACTTACATATTATACATGCTAATTTTATTATTTGAGCAAAATATTCCTGGTTTAGTTGGGCTGATTCTATTTTGACAGAAGAGTATTTCCTAAGTAAATAGTTTTATAACAACTTCCAAATGTTATTTATTTTAGGGCAAAGCGAATTGTGTTAAGTGCAGTACTATACTTCTCAAATTATGTCTAGGAATATAGTGATTTGTGAATTCTTTGTGAGAAAAATATGAAATCCAACTGAGTGCACTATTTTTTTCATATATTTTTATTGTAATTAATAGAAGGGTTACATGATAATTGCCAGATAGAAGGTGCATTAATTCACATGCATTGATACCCTTTCACATGTCTGAGTGCACTATTTTTTACTCTGCCATATCAAAACAAATTTAGAATTTCTTTTGCTTTTGATAATCCAGGTCAAGTCAGTTACAGAGCCTCTCTTAATCTCTTTTAGTCTTTACCATTTCTTCTTGAAGCATCAATATCATGAACCTAGGTGATTTGGAGAATATTTCTTTAAAATAATCGGAATACAAAACAACTTCTTAGAAATAAATTTATACATAACTGTACATATACAGTTTTATGGGGGAAATCTATGTGTATATGTGTGTGAGACATACAGAAAGAGACCGAGAGGAAAGGAGAGACGTAAACAGGAGAGATAGAGACAGAGAAAGGAAAAAAATGCTAAATCACTTCTTGATAAATGGTCTTAATCTTGAAAATGTCTTGAACTTGATGCACATTCAACTCATATATTCACTGACACATTCTTTTCTTTAAAAAAAAGGAAACACCTTAAATTTCATTACAGCAGAATAGCCTTTGGCTTGACATTCAATCTTCTCTCCTGCCTGAACCTTCATTCTTTTTATCCTTGATTTTTATGAGTGATCATTAAACAATTGACTAGAACACAAAAACAAAATAGCCTTGCTAGCTAAAGCCACGAGAAAAGAGGAATCATAAAATAAAACTGCATCCTCTTCCTTTTTCCTTTTGTGCTTGCTTTGCTTAAGATGATGGGCGTTAGCAAAGCAAGTCTTACACTGAATCACCATAATGGTATTATATTGTATAAATTTTCTCTCCCCAGAGTGAAACAGGCTCAACATTATTTAACCTGCTTCTATGTAACCACACCAGAGAATACTTCAGAAGACCTACACAGTTACTTTATTGATGTCTTTTTATTTCTCTCAGTCTGTTTATATGGAAGAGCCTTCTTTTTAACATCCAATGACAAATAGGATATTATAATCCCATCTAAAATAAATGCATTTAGGCATCCATATTCTCTTTGTCTCACTATACACACACATATATATATACATGTGTATATATACACTTATTGTCAGGTAGAATATGAATCATGTATCATTGCCAATCTAGATAAGGCAGTAGAGTGTTCTTGTTTTGTTTTAAGTACAGGCATAGTTGAAGGCCTATCTGAGTGAAAGGTTGGGTGAAATTCTATCTCAATAACCAAGCCAAATGTGGTTTGGATTTGTAATTCCCTGCTCCCTGGGGAAGAGAAGTAAGAGAGTCCCCTTGAAGCTAAATGTGAGCAAAAAGTATTCTTTCTGAAAAACAAGCAAAAGACAAGCTAGGTGCAAGTGGCAAACTGCAGAGTTCATGGGGCCTGAGTTTATACCCAAATCCTCCACACACAAAAAATGAAAATGACCTGAACATAACTCTCCAAGTCCATCCTTTCCTCAATTTCACATTTGCTCTGAAGATCTAACTTTACACAGTAAAAGCTCATGAAGTGTTTCTGGCTTGCTGAAAATCCCTGACTGTGCATAGACGCTGGGCCACATTTGTCTTCTTCCTTGTGAATGTTGCAATGCTCACTTAAGTAACAGCACTGCACTGATAGGTCACAGGACATTCTTAGCTACTGAGTAACCATGAGGTAACGCTTTTTATTTTGAAAGTTTGTAAGATTGAGATATACATTCCAGTTGTAATATTTAAACAGGAAATAACATTAGGAAACATTTTCAAAAGTAGCGACCTGAGGGAAACTGGGAGAAAAACACAGGAAGAGGTAACAATGTTCAAGAAGTCATGCACCCACTACCTGATGAATGCAACTGTGACCCCTCTGTATGTCACCTCAACAAGAAAATAAAATTTAAAAAAGTAGCAACCTGAAAGAATTTTTTTAAAAAAGAGAAATTAGAGAAGAATGCAGAGTCCCTTTCCACAGGTGGAGAGCCTTACCTCTACCCATGGGCCTTAACCAGGGGAGCCCATCCAGACCATGGTAGCCTCACAGTAAAGCCTGTCAGTCCCTGCCAGTGCCCTTCTCATTCTATTTCTGCCTCCTGATGTAGGTGTGGTTGACGGCTGTATCCATAATACATTGCTTTTCTCCCCACTGACAGAAGATGAACTTCCCCAAGCAGAAAGAAAACGGTCTTTTTTTCAAATCCATCTATATGTAAGACACAGTGAGTGTTCGATAAATATTCATAGAGAAAGCAAAGGCATGATTGTTACTGTGACAGAAGAGCAGAACCATGAAGATTTCCCCACAATGGAGGAAGCCTATGAACGTCTTTTGCATCCTTCTCCATTCTAAGCTTAAAGGCCCAGTATCTCCTTTGACCCACTTTATTTGACCTTAGACTTTATTGTTTAGTTTAAGACTGAAAAGTCACTGGGGGAACCATAACAGCCTCCAGGCTCTACTTGGTTAGAGGTGAAGATCGTGGTGGCAGTTATACATCCTCTTGTCTGCACTGGAGTCATAGAAAGCTGGAAGAGATAAACAAGACATGTGAAGAGCACAAAAGGGACAAACGGTCTGCGGCATCTTTCTTTGGTGCATTTTCTCCAAGCCCTCATGCTTAGTGCGATCCTCATAAGATGAAGAACCAAGAAATTCAGAGAATGAAGGCCCTCCACAATCTTGGTATTCGTTAAACAATTAGATCTGAAAATTCTGCACATATTACATTATAAATATTCTTTACTTGCATATGATCTTCCTTCCTACAGTTTCAAAAGCTGAATAGACTCCTGACCTCGACCTTTGCACCAGTTCCTCCCATTTGCCTTTGAGCAATAGTCTACAAGGATTGTCTAGACTAGAGTGCCTGACAGGAAATAGCCACAGAGTGATGCCACCAGTGTGGGCAGAGACCACAGAGAAGCGCCCTTCTCTTTAAGGATGGATATCTCCTAAGGAAATTCATTAAAAAAAATCCTTTCACCCCTGCAGCCAGAAATCTCCTATTCATTTACTTACTTCTCTAGACCACAATTCATATTCATCTCTTATTCAAAGTAACCACTCATCTTGACTGGTTTACTACATGTTTTGCCATAAGCCACATGAAGAAAGGTGTCAGAGCCATGACAGGAGTTTGCCATGAGGCATATTTTCTCAGTCACTTTGGACTTTGTATTAGAGTTGCTTTGTGAACACCATTTCCATGCAAAACTTTCTTCTTTAGTAGATCATCAAATTCCAAAGGAAAAATAATCAATACAGACGCCTACTAGAAATAGAACTTGGGTTATGGGATTTGGCAGTGCTGTGAGAAATGAGTTATGATTGTTTTTCTGTAAGGACTATGAAGATTCTAACCTAGTCATTTTCTCCATCCATTGTATTATGGATATTTGCAGCTCATAAGTATTAGATTTGTAAGAGAGAATGCTGAGTATTAAATATGGAGTCTTATTTTTCATTCCCAAATCAATACCCATAAAGCATTGAGATAGTTTTCTCATCTTACCACCCTTGAATGGACAATGTTGTTCACAACTCTGTGAAAACATGGCACTTTTTGACATTTGTAGAAATAGCAATTACCCATAGTAAGAAACATGAAAAGGCTCCAGTCAGCCTGTCTCACTATAACTGTATCCAATGACATGATCAAAATTGCTTTAGAAACACAGTTACTCATGTGAATAACTATTGAAGTAATAAAACCAGGGAGAAAAAAACATCTTTAATGAATCACCTAGCAGCTAAACACCATGCCAACAATATTGCAAATAAGGAGAACATGAATTTACCATAAACAAAACAAGTCTCCAGCATTTTATCTTGCATTTTTTCAATGCCGTTTCTTGAGCTACCATGTATTTTAAAGAATGTGGCTAAAGGCATAAGCAAATAAATGCATGGGACATGTCTTTAATTGCACCAAAATCTGCCAACATCTTTATAGAAGATTTTACTTTTAATTGATGTGGATGCATAAAGCCAAGCAGTGTTGGCGAATGTAATGTAACCCTTCTATTAATTACAATAAAAATACATGAAAAAAAGCAAGTGGTGTATAAGCTGAGTACTAAAATTGCACATCCAGTTCTACAGTTCCAGTTCTATTAGAATTTCTGTTGCACTTTCCAGGCAATTACTACCGTATTGCTTACTTTCTCTCTGATTCCTTCGTTGGGAAACACGTGTCAACATATTTTTTCCAATTTATTCTTTAAATCATAAGAATGGATTGGAATGTTTCTCAAATTTCCAAGGATGTTGTAAATAATATGTTTGTATTTCAATGTATGTATATGCATATGTATGTTAATAAAAGACAGAAGGAATAAAGATATTTTAAGAGCTGTAGAATACACTCTCCATGGGCATTCTGCAAAATAATAACCAGGAGCCACATCAAGCAAATACATTATGGTAAAATATCTAATCTAAATTTCCAAAGCCAGCCTTTCATTATGGTTTAATGAGACTTGGAGAATGTGAGAGGTTTAATCAATAGCCATGATGTCAATAAATTTTTTGCAAGTTGACAATGGGAAAGTCAATGAAATTTTGAGAAACAGAAGGAAGCTTGCCACAAGCCTTCCACGAACTGGGAGAAGCACCATGAGTGACTGATTTCCTCTGTCCTCTTTTTGTCCTTTCCTTCCACTTGGCCTGCCACATGTGTGCAATGATTAAGAAAACTACGATAATGTGTCTTTCCTGTAAATGTTTCTCCACAGAGTGCATGTCTCTTGAATGCTAACTTAGATTCTAACACATTGTTTGGCATTGTCTTGAGCCACGTTTCACACACTGAATAAGAAAAATACAAATTATAAAAAAAAAATCAGAGTGGCAGGAAAGGACATGAGTTCAGGTCCATATTGCTCCATCGTCAATTACACAAAATATGCAACTTTCCAACAGATTTATGGACTCACAGTCGAGGCAGAGCTTGGTTGGTCCTTTTGTTTAGGATTTCACAAGGCATTAGAGGAAAAACTGGAAACTAGATTGCTGTCTTGTCTGCAGCATGAAGAGTCGGCTTCTAGGCTCACTTGGGCAGTTGACAGAATGCCTTCCTTACGGTTGCAGCATGAAGGACGAGGCTTCCTGAAATATCTTGACTGAAAGCTGACCTCCACGTGGTCCAGCCTGACAATCTGAAACTAGGCCATCCTGGCACATTTCAGGAAGAGCTCCTGTGGCCTGGTGGAGGCCTTCTTTGCATCCCCCAGATTGATGACTCAAAAAAAAATTTTCACAATGTGTTGGCAGGGACAAATCTGAGCTTCGTGCTCATTTCTCTAGGGACAAAGGCAATTTGTTCACCTCACCTGAAAGGCTGAATTTTGAACTGAGTCACTATTACTTTAGTAAAGAACAATAGGTGAATGGATAAGCAATTGTGTCTGACATTTTTCTATAATGTGTTCACCTTTCTCCTTAGCATGGTTAAGCCCTACAGAATAAATCATAACCTTAAATCTGTTTAGTGAAAAATGTAGCCACCATTCTGTTGCCAGAATTGCTACAATCACAGGAGAAAACTTCTCAAAGTTTTCCTGTAGCTGCTGTTGTAAGTCATAATTAAACATGGACATTAAAAACTGGAAATATCCCATCTTGGACACTTGGTAATGACAAAGGTACAATGTCCAGGTGGTTTTTCAAGTTACTAGAGTAGGGTCATTTAAATACATTTTACAATTCTATAAGTAGTATATGATATTTATTAAGATAGCCACCAGTCACAGGGGCTATCAAATATTACTACTGTTACCTGGTGATCTAGGATGCATGAAGAGGTCTGAGCTACACATTAAAATCTAAAAAATTAGTACAAAATTTTTAAGGCAAAATATGTGAATATTTTTCATTTAGAAGTTATTGAAATACTTCATTTTGGACCATGCTAAATCAATTTAGTCATGAAAATTAATTGTTCTCCCTTCACATGACTAACAGAATATTTAAAATTACATGTGCAACTGTCATTTTCAACTTGCAGGGTTTTTTTTCCTATTGGAAGATGTTCTAACTATGCCAAGCTATACATCAGTCTCATGTTTAATGAAAGAAAGTATGGTTGGGCGCTGTGACTCAGGCATGTAATCCTAGCTACTCAGGAGGCTGAGATCTGAGGATAAAGGTTTAAAGGCAGGCTGGGCATAAAGACACCTGAGATTCTTATCTCCAATTAACCTCTAAAAAATGGTAAGTGGGGCTTGGCTCAAGGGTAGGGTGGTAGCCTTGAGCTAAAGAGCTCAGGGATAGAGCCCAGGCTGAGTTCAAGCCCCATGACCAAAGGGAAAAAAAGAAAACATGAAACTGGGGAATTAGCCTACATTGAAAAAAAATGATACATGTTGTATTCATTTCTGGCTTAAATTTCAGGTGACAAAACACTGGAGCAATTAATTTGCTCTCAATTCAATTTTAAAAGTTTCCTTTTATCTCAACTAGAAAAATAAAGCATCTTTCTAATTAGTTACCAATATTACCATTTTTAGGATAATGTGACAATATATTCAAGGGTAGGCTCCCCTTTGATTGAAACAAATTTAAAGAATAACACCAAAAAAACCTCAAAAATTTTACATTGGACAAAACCCCAAATGTTCTACTTTTCCCGTTTTTAAATAAATATCTACAGACAGAACAAAGGACAAAATAGTCACATATGTTTCAAGTGACAATTGCTGAGCTAATGAAAGCAGGTACAGAAATTATGTCTTATTATATCCTCTTCATATAGGATGATAGAGTCATATAGAAAGAAAATGAAGCAAAATAAACACAAATGCAAAAATGAAACAATTGGGATATTTAGCTCTTGCCCTATTGTATTTAAAGTTTTAAATGTCAGTTCAGAGTACCCCCAAATAAAATTTCCTGTCATCTCCTAAATCACTAGCATTCTGAGGGCCAAGTTAAAAAAACATTACTTACTTTAATTATAGCTAGAATTGTCAAAGAAGAATACTCCTTTACTACGGAAGTCTAACAAAGCTGATTTAATTTAGCTCTCCTAATTGCTCCATATTATGAATTTCAATATGCCATATATAACTTCCTAGTGATTTTTCTTCTAAAAGTCATGGTTGTCATTCTACTTGAGGTATTTTCTCTTCATATTTTTACAATTAAAGGTACTGGTTTTATGTTCACTTGAAATTACATGATTAATGAGAGTGTTCACTGCTAATAAAGTTTGAAAAGAATTAAGCACAAACCATTTAAATAAAAAGACTTTTTGCCTAGAACAGTAACATATTAAAGTGATGATCTGTCCACTTTACAAATCATCCATTATTTCCATTTGCCTTAAAATACTTAGACTTCTATCAAAGAAATTAAACATATCTGCACACATACACATTTTCTTTTTATGAGAATTTATATCTTACCTCTTGCTTAAACTTTGACCATAATATGGATTCAGGGTGTCTTATCTCTGCTAAGTCAGAGCTTCTACTCAAAGTTAAAATTCATTTCTGATGGCAAATTATGAAACATATTTCAATCTTATCTCTTAAATAGTAAACATATGTTCCAATTATAACAAAAGACCTTTTAAAGAAAATATTCTCCCTACATTGCTACATCATAGGTTTAAAAAATGATTCTAAAAGCATGCTTTTATGGTATTTTCCTGTGCATTTTTCTTCCTTCTGTAGAGTTTTTTTAATCCTATATGGTGAGAAGAAAAATGAAAATCTTATTTTTTACTCATTTATACTTTAAGTACCCAAATATGTTTTTATGAGAGCTATGTGATGTTTAGAAAAGCTTGTGCACTTCTTAAACATAATTGTCTTTGAAGAATTCTGGTGTCTTTTGCCAGCGACGAACAAACTTCAAACTGCAGTGACTTTAATCTTCGGTTTGAAACGTAACTCCTCCCAGAAAAAAAAATATTTTCCTTCTTGAGATGATAGCTGTAGCAAGATATTTGACAATTTGTTTTCAAATGAAAAATAAGTCATTTACATGTTTTTCTGATGAATCAGACAAGATAAAGACAAAGGTGGCATAGGAACGTTCTTCAGACATGAAGAAACAATCTTTGATTCATTATGCAAAATATCCACTTCTGCTTGTTTCTTTGTATTTTCATTATCTGTAAGGAGTGGTGTCTAGGAGTCATCATTCAACAAACCCATTTATGACTGCAGTGGACCTTGATCTATGCCACCTTTTCACTACACTCGCCCAGCTCTCCCTCCCCAAACCCTCCCCTCAGTTTTCTTAGTTTTATATAAGGATGTGCATTGAATATGATGTCTGCATTCTCCATGCTTCTGCTCTTCTTATTCTGCCCACCTCCCTTTCCCCTTACTCCCCCCCCCCCCCCGCACACATGTTTCAAGTACCAGTTTCTTGGTATTTATTTTGTTGGACTGAGTTTGTTTTTCTAAGGAACTAACATCATTAGAATTCCCCCCTGAAAATACCATAATTTGGTTGATACATTTTTGTACACTAAAAAACAAACATCGATTTATCTTCACCCCTCTCCCTCTCTTACTGTCATGTTCCTCCCTCTCTCCCTCTCCCTCTCATGTTTAGCACCAGCCACTTTCAAATCTAGAAATGCTAAATCAGGTGGAAAAAAAGGAAGGGATTGAGGGAAATCTCCTTTAGGTTCCAATCTTAGTTTCATTTTACATGATCAACCGAAAAATGTGTAAGACCAAATGGTCCAGGTATTCTAATATTCATTTGCTGCTGTGTTTGAGACAGGGTCTTACTGTGTAATCCAGGCTATGTAACCCAGGCTATGTAACCCATTTTGCTATGAAACCCATTTCTTCTGTAGCCCACTCTGATTCCAAACTCATCTTTGGTCTTCAGCCTCTCAGGTGATGGGATTGCATGTGTGCGACACCATGCCATATGTGTGTATGTGTGTATGTATGTATACATACATACATACACACATACACACATATATAATTAGTATTATTATTATTTGTTGATCCTGAGGCTTGAACTCAGGGCAGGGGCATTTTCCCTATATCTCTTTGTGTTCAAGACTCACACTCTACCACTTGAGCCACCACATCATTTCTGGCTTTTTTAATTTATTAGAGGTAAGAGTCTCATAGACTTTCTAATCCAGGCTGGCTACAAGCCATGATCCTCAGATCTCAGCCACCTGAGTAGCTAGAATTACAGGTGTGACCCATAGGTGCCCAGCTCTTAATTAATCAGCCAGTTGTTCAGGTTTCCATATATGATATGAAATTCAAATAATAGAACATATCCGAATCTAACTTGTCAGCTGAAATAAAACAAGCAAGGCTGATTGGATGTATATGAATTGTGGAGTGCAGGCTTAGTACATGCCAAACCCACTATTTCAATTCCAACATCACAAACAAAAGAAAAGAAAAACACAAAAACTTCATCTCTATGTGGTATGAGTTACAAATCATTTGACCAATAAACTGCTCATAAGACACATTAATACTAAGAAAGGGCATACATATATTTTTTGCCAGTCCTGGGCTTGAGTTCAGGGCCTGAGCACTGTCCTTGGATTTTTCTCAAGCCTAGAGCTCTACCACTTGAGCCTCAGCACACTTATGGCTTTTTTTTTTCTGTGTATGTGGTGCCAAGGAATCAAACCCAGGTCTTTATGCATGCTAGGCACGCACTCTACCACTAGGCCAAACTCCCAGCCCCAAGGCATACATATTTTTATAAAGTAGTATTTCAAGATTTTCATGCATTGTAATAATTTTAGAATTTTATAAATACATTGGTTTCTGTATTTTGTCCGTGTGTTTTCTAAGCAATTTAATATTTTGGAAGCTTCCTCCTGTCTTTTCAAATTCTGCTTCTATCAGTGTGTAAAACTGTATTTTTCATATTTGTTATCTACCAAAGAGTATAAATTTTCATTCCTCCCTAACTCTTATTTTTACAAAGGCACATGCTTTGGCGGAAGTACTTTCTTGGCAACACAGTGAGTAATTTCAGTGCCATCACTCACTCAGGATAAACCAATAAAAAATTCAGCCCATTTTCCATAATGAGCACAATTCATGAAGACCATAAAAACGTTATGTGTCAAGAAATTAGCTTTGTGTCATTGACACCCATGTGAAATGGTATATAACTAATGAAAGGCGTGACAAGAAACTAATGAAATATCAAGGAAAATTAATACGATGCCCTTCCCATTTCTAAAAGCATTTAGGAGAAAGGCCCAAACTCTAATGGATCATACTTGAGGATTCTCTTCAGCTTGTAATTTTAAAACAATCATTGGTCATATATAAGAAATTTTCTATAAGCTAGACCTTTATCCAAGATAGAAACTTCACTGCATTGAAATATGTGCGATGTCAGCTGCCAGTAATGGTATTATCAGACAACGGAAACCAGCCAATGTGAACTACTAACCTGCTTTTCAGAGCTAGCTCCACAATGCATTCCAGCACGGATTATTCACAGCCCTCATGTTGATTTCTAATCTGTGGAGTATTTACACTCAATCTCTTTCCCTGTCTCTGTTTCTGCCTCTGTGCCTGTCTCTCTCTTTCTCTCTCCCTCCCTGTCTCCCTCTCTTCCCCAAATGAATGCATTAATGCTTCTTTTTCCACAATGAATGTGTTAACCTCTCTCTTTCTATAATCAATGTATTAACTTCACAAAACTGATCAATATTCCTTTCTACTTGTTTCAAAATTCATAACATTGATAGTTGAGTTTGCAATCTGAAAATGGGTAGAACACCCATTTGTACATGTAGAATATCCTATGAGAATCTGGACACACCGACGAATGCAACTGTAAAGCCCTCTATACATTATCCCAATACTAAAAAAAATAAAATGAATTAAGGAGGTATTCTTTTGATTAACATTTGAAGATGAAATGGTTTTCTTTTTCTTTCTTTTTTTTAAAATTCTTCTGTGCCAGTTCTAGGGCTTCAGTATTCTGTGCCTTCAGCTTTTGTATTTCCCTGCTTACTCATTCATGGCTGGCATGTTGCCATTGGAACTGAATCTCCATTTCCAGCTTCTAGTTAATCGAAAATAAGCCAAAGACTTAAAGAGAGTCTTCTCTGAAGAAAAAACAAAAATGGCCTATACACACATGAAGAAATGCTCAACATCTCTGGTCATAAAAGAAATGCAAATCAAAACAACTCTAAGATTCCACCTCACTCCAGTTAGAATGGCCAGGATCAAGAAAACTAATAACAACAGATGCTGGTGGGGATGTGGCCAGGAGGGATCACTACTACACTGTTGGTGGGAGTGCAAACTCGTTCAACCACTATGGAAAGCAGTATGGCAGTTCCTCAAAAGACTAAACATAGAGCTCCCCTATGACCCAGCAATTCCACTACTAGGAATTTACCCAACCATCCAGAAACAAGGACAAACTAAATCTACTAGCACAATGATGTTCATTGCAGCACTATTTACCATAGCAAAGATATGGAACCAACCTAGATGTCCCTCAGTTGATGAGTGGATCAACAAGATGTGGTATTTGTACACAATGGAATTCTATGCTGCTGTCAGAAAGAATGACATTGCCCCATTTGTTAGGAAATGGAAAGACTTAGAAAAAATCATATTAAATGAAGTAAGCCAGACTCAAAGGAACTTAGGCTCAATGGTTTCCCTCATTTGTCATAATCAGTAGAAACCTTAGGCTCTCCTAGCAGAGACTTGCAATAGAGCAAAACCTTGATACAAAAGGCCATATAGTAGGACGCTGAATGAAAGAATCTCTAGGATATAGAAACATAAGTCATATAATGAATGATTGTTGTTCTTAAGGTACTTTGTTGTCTCTCATCTCTTTTGCTGTCCCTTGGTTATCTCATATTGTTACAGTATCTCACTTTGTTACCTGATATATCTGTATATATTTGTATTTGGTTATTTGAAATTGGATAGGGAAGGGGGAAAACAAGATGAGGGGTGGGGGTGGGGGGAGGGAAATGGGGACCAAGACAGGTGGAAGGGTATCAATGTATGTGAATTAACGCACCTTCTATCTGGCAAATATTATGTAACCATTCTATTAATTACAATAAAAATATATGAAAAAAAGAGTCTCATTGCTACGGCTCTCTAAACCATGATCTTCACACCTTAGTCTCCCGAGTAGTTAAGATCATAGACGTGAGGGCCAGAAGGTTGGCCTAGAATGCACAAAGCCCTGGGTTCAATTTCTCACTACCACATACACAGAAAAAGGTGGAAGTGCTACTGTGGCTCAAGTGGTAGAGTGCTAGCCTTGAGAAAGCACAAGAACAGTGCCCAGTTACTGAGTTCAAGCCCAGGACCAAAATAAATAAATAAATAAATATAATAGGTGTGGAACACTAGCTCCTAATTCTTCCATAGTTTTAACAAATATTCTAACGTCATTCCTAAAATCATGATGGATGGCTTTTGTATTGAAATATATTCATCCTTAAGTTAAAAAAGATTTGTGTCTACCACTTATTTATCATTGTAATCTTGTTTCTTTGTTTATATTACAACTTTTGTATTATATTTAAGTTTGTATAAAAGTATCTATATTCATGCTTTTATCATTGACGTTTATGATTATTTTGCCAGGTACAAATTGGATTTTAGTCCTCTTATCAGTTTTAAGCAATACTGATTTTCAATACTCGTAAATCAAGAAAGATTTCAATAGAACATAAGTAATAGAAATTAGGAAAATATTAACAATCTTGCATTTACACAAAAACTCGTACTGCTATTACAAATTTCCTGCAACTACACCATGAAGAGTCCTAGGTTGATTTATTTCTAATGCTATTAAGCTTTACCTAGAGAGGGTTGAGAATTTGCCTAATAGTAGAACTTTTGACAGAAGGATTAAAAAAAAATCTGACATACTTGTTTAACGGATTTAATTTCTTGCAGAATAAACAATCTTGTATTAAGCTTGTTAAAATTGCTACATGGTTGGGAGGGAGAGTCAATATTCCAGGAGAACAATATCAGTAAAACTTGAATTATCAGAGGGCAGCAAAGATTGCCAAATACAAAGAATTATCACAAGATTCAGAGTTAAATATACACCAATGTTAAACCATCTTCTACTCCCTCTCTCTCTACTCCTCTCATTAATTATTGGTAGGTTAACAATGCCAGGAGAGTTCAAATGGTTGTTAATATCACTCCTTGGTTAAGACTGCCTTTAGTAAAAGTCAGGATGCTTGAGAGGGCTTGTGTATTGGTGGCTCACACCTGCAATGCTAGCTAATCAGGAGGCTGCGATCTGAGGATCATGGTACAAAAGCCAGCTCTGGCAGGGAAAGCTGTTAACCCTTATAAAAAGCAAAAGGGCACCTATGGTTCCAAGTGGTAGAATGTTAGGCTTGAGCAAATGAACTCAGGGACAGCGGCCCAGGCCCTGAGTTCAAGCACCATGAATGACGAAAACAGAAAAAAGGAAGAAAAGATTCCCCGATGTAGTGATGATGAGTTAGGTTCAGATATCTGTAGCCACTAACATACACAGTAAAGTTTCTGGACATTTCATCAATAGACCCATGTGGAACCAAAAGAATGCCTTTTCTGTGTCACACATTCTAAATACAATGTGCCTAAAAAGAAAAAGATATAGTGTATCCACTTATTTTAGATCTTCCTCAGACTGTGAATCAGAGGGTAGCATAGTCTTTCTCAATCCAAACTCTTCCAAAAATACCCTTCATACTTGGCTCATTCTCCCCCATATTTCACACTTCTTCATGAAACTTAATAACAGCTGTTGAAATTACCTCCTCCTCCCTTCTGATCTCTTTGCTAAAACTGATCCTACATCTTTCTTCTTGCCCTACCTTAGTTCCTCCACCCAACCCAACAGCTCTGCTCTAAAACTTAAGCCTGTGTGTATTTTACTAGGTCTGGGAAACATCTACTTCTGTTCAGGATTTTTTTAATTTTTTTAAAATTTTTGTTTTTGCCAGTCATGGGGCTTGAACTCAGGGCCTGAGCACTGTCCTTGGACTTTTTCTCAAGGCTAGAACTCTACCACTTGAGCCACAACTGTCCTTGGACTTTTTCTCAAGGCTAGAGCTCTACCACCTGAGCCACAACACCACTTCCAGCTTTTTGCTATGTATGTGGTACCGAGGAATCGAACCCAGGTCTTCATGCATGGTAGGCAAGTGCTCTACCACTAGGCCAAATTCCACACCCCCAGGATTTTTTTAATAACATAGATATGGAAATTTATGAAATATACCCTGCATTGTATCAGCTTTCCCCTAAAAAAGCTGTCTATTGTGAAATCGTCAGCAATTGGGTAAAAAAGAAGACACCTTTTTTGTTCACTTACTTCCAGTTAATATCTCATCTCTCCAATGCATCTTCAGTGAGGGAAGTGTGAACGTGCCCCTGGATCCCCTACTTTTTGGGGGGTGAGTCTGGAAGCTGCTACAGTTCTACAGCTGCTAGGGATTCTCTGTCCACACTTTTTATCTGCTTTTCCTTAGCACTCCTTAAAACTGCCACAATAATCTGTTGGCCTTATGGTTGTTGTATTTGGGCTTTTATGTAAATCAGTTTTCTTCTACTCCTTCTCACAAACAGATGGCACAAGGGCCAGGAACCAAAAGCCAGAGCGGATCAAAGTCTGGAGTGAGCCAGTGTTCCGGGTACCCATTTCCCTTCCATGACCAAGTAGAATTGTAATTGCTAAATGTCAGAATGACCAGGACATTTGCATTAAATACAACTCTCCAGACTGTGACTTCATGAAGTTACTTGTTACTGTGTTCACTGCAAAGAGTTACACCATGCCATAATTTCATCTAGACACGATGAATCAGATACCTGAATACACATTCCTATCCAATGGACAATTAATTGCAACTTCATGGCATTGTGCAGAATTCCTTTTCCATTTTGGATTTTGTTCCAAGATCACTTTTAATATTGGTAAGTTACTGATGCCAATTGATCTTCTTATATAATCGTCGACAAATACCTTATTCTGCTGATGTGAGTTTTACATAAAATGAGGGCTGTTCATTTGGAATATAATCCCTAAAAATAATTAAGATTTATTAAACCATACTGTTGCACAGTAAACTTAATATGTTTCTGGAATTTATAAGAGACTTTGATTAAATATTCTGCTAGGAAATACATCCAGGAGATCAAATGGAGGAAAGTTCTTTGCTCATCAAAGCAGAGTAGAAACATGGATCAGACAATTTGCTAGTGTTCAGTTTAGGTTTCAAATGGCAGATCCCCCTTTGAAAAAAAGAATCATTAGTGTTTTGTAAAAATTTTTAGTTAATTGATGTAAATTGGTCTATCTATAATGTACTGTGTCAGTTTTCATTATCTTCTCCTTAAATATGATGATATAATAGAATTCTTCACCATCCTTAGCTCATGATTAATACAGTTATGTTCTCTTCCCCAATGATGTCTTTGAAGAAGACATTTTATTGACTTTTACTGATGTGTTTTGTTATTCAAAAGTGGCAAAAAGTGACATTTAAATTTTGGAGTTCATGGTCCTCCTCAGATGAGCTTTCATTCAAAATTTGTAAAAATCAATTTAGAAAATGATATACTTTTAAAAGGATAGAAGTAGTTGCAATGAAAACAGCAGCACACTCTAAATAAGCCTGTATTTCTCAATGATTCTCTTAATTCCATGTTTTGCAGAGTAAAATTATACAGATTGTAATTTGAATTTGCTTCTTGGCAAATTAGCCAAAGATAGGTCATTCATTTGTTCTCAAGCCCTCTCCTCATTTCCTTTTTCTCTGTTACCTGTCTGCAACCTTCACTAGAAAAACTAGAAAGAAAGAGTAATACACTCATGAGACTGCATAATTGATTTTTATTTCACCTTGAAGCTTAGCACACAATCTTTACCATTGGTACATTTTCCAAAGCTGTAGTAACAACAGGGTTGTTTCTTAAAACAACTCTTTACCTTTTTCCTTTCCAATCTCTATTTTTACTTTAAATAGTTGTTGTATAAATGATATGCAGAGGGGTTGCAGTTAAATAAGCCAGCTAATGAGTACATATCTTTCTTAATATTGCCACCCCTTCGTTCTCCTTCCAGTTATTTCCTTCTACTTCCCCCCAGTTGTGTAGCTTATTTTCAACTTAGTGTTTAGTGAGTATCACTGCTACATTTATTTCCCTTTTGTCTCTCCATTTTTCCTCCTTATGCTCCTCCAAGCAAATAAACTTACATTAAACTTATATGCAGGACAAAAGGTACAAAAGGCAAAATAGTAAGGAGAAAAAAGTTATTGTTTCTATTTCTTAGAGTTAATTCCTTTCCTAAGAATATCCTCCTTTGGTCTTTCTAAGTTAAAGTCTAGAGACCTGTATATTATATCACGTTCAAGTGTGTGGATGGATATGTGCACAAAGGACTTCTACACTTCATCAAAAAGAATGATATTGTGCCACTCATAAGGAAATGGAAAGATTTGTAAAAAAAATTATATTATGAGAAGTAAGCCAGACCCAAAGAGGCATAGATTGCACTGTTTCCCTCATTTGTCATAACTAGAATGTGCCTATAAATCCACAAGTGAACACACTGGATAGTAAAAGACAAAATGTTACACTTTATGTCTGATAAACAAAAATATTCTAGAATAATTATAATTCTAGTAACTAACTGTTGTAAAGTTAAAATGTGGTAGCAGAGCTTAGCAGATGACTGGCACTTAATGACAAGTCAGTATTGCAGAGATTGGTGAAATTGCTATTAAAGGGCGGTGCCAGTGAGGTGACATCCATGTCACTGCATCCCCCTTAATGCCTCCATACCATACTCAGCTTCTTGCCCCTCAGATTCACGAACACAACATTTCCTTGGGATCTAGAATATGGGCCAGCAAACCAAAAGCTCTCCAGTAGTAAATGACTTGCCAAATGCTATCATAATTCCACTGTCTGTATGAGCCTTACATAGCACATGCTATAACATAGTTAGAGAGTTAGGTTAGGCACATCCTATTATAGAAAAATGGAATTTTTCCTGGTTTTGATGGATTTTTCACACCAATTTAGAGTCTTACAGTGGCTTCATGGTGCGAAGGTAAGGGATCGTTGACTGCATGAGAAAGACATTGGGGAAATTGCACTTTTAAAACAAATAACTTGGATGGAACTTACATTGCTAAGGCTAGCACAACACCAAGGGAGATGAAAGAAGAGCCAGTGGAAAGACAATGAGAAGATGATGGCTCAGGTAAGGTTACTATGTTTGTATTCTTGGGTAACATACGAGTGTTGGAAAAAGAAGTTGTAGATTTCTGGCAATCTGTTGAATCTCACATTGGTCAGCTTTGTGTTACTGCAATAAAATACCCTCGGTGAGGAACTGATAAAAAGAAAAAAGCTGGCTCACAGAAGTCCAAGACAAATACCAAGTGAACCCCTTGGCTTGGCAGGTGGTGCTCACAAACTTGAGCTGGAGCTGAAAGTGAGAAGAGGTCATGGAGGCTTCTAGAACAGCCTTGGAGAGCTTGACCCAAGAAGCTAAGGATTTCTCACAAGGCTACATCTTGCCAAGAAACAAAAGTATGGACATGTCAGTTGTCAGGCCATAGCACATCCACTCTTAGAGGCTCTGGTTGACGATGGAGAGGGAGCCTGGTGGGCAGAAGAGTTCATACATCAGGATGAGAGCAAAGCAGAGACACAGAGCACATGTGAGGAACTAACACAGCACTTCACGTGTGCCCTGCCAAGTCTAGTCTGTGAACTTGAAGAGGCGACTGCTCATTTCCAAAAGTACAAGTGGTAAAACTTGAGTGAGACACCCAAATCAACCAACTTTTGGAAGACTTTGGAAAATTGTCCTAAATATTACCCCCAGCGGCAGTTTAATAACAACTTTCCAGAAGATTCTAAGAAGATATGTCTTCATTTTGAGAAACTTGCCACACAAGGAAACAGAACATCAGGTAAAATGTGTTTTCTTGGGAAACCAAATTAACTGAGACCAAAAACAAGGGCAAAGAAGCACTTGAAAATGAAACAAAGAAAACTCAAGATCAAATAGACAAATTAAAAATGAAAGCACCAAAAGAAAACACTCTTCAGAAGTTTATTAAAGCAATAATATGCCAACTAGACACACTCTATTAGAAGGATTATTGATTTAATATTTTAACTGACATGACTCATTTCTAATATTAATATGAAGAAAAAACCCTATATTGGCTGCGTTACAGTTGCCAAAGCCTCTGAAAACATCTAGCCTCCATTCTTGGGGAATGCAGATTAAATTATGTGCCATCACTGAATCAACATCTCTGGGAAGATTTGGGGCAGACATTTCGCACAAGAACTTTCTGCATAAGGAAGGTCATTGTGGGGTGTGTAAGCATAGACTTCTGACAGGATCTTTCCAGATAGCTTTGGTTGTGAGAAAAATGTTTTATTACTTTCAAACCTCCCACCTTCATTTATTTAGCTGGCTAGGTTTCTATCCAGTTCATTTGTTAAGTTTAACAAAAGGCAATGCTTTTAATTCTCATTATTTTTTTGATTTAATAAGTCATTTTAGAAAACCTGACTATAAAAAATATAGAAAATAATACATATGCACCTATATGTTCATACTGGGAACAATGGTATTATTCTAGGTGATATTTTTTAAATTTTTCAGTTATCTACGTTTTTCATTTATATCATGACTCTACAGCTCAGACATTATTGCAGGACTCAATTGGGAAAATATTCAGATCCTCCTCAGATAGCCAGCAGTTCAAAAAGAGGAGAGAATCATCCACCAAGATAAAGACAAATAAATACGAACTATATTTGTGATTAAATGCTGAAGGAAACAATCTCAAAGAGCATAGAACAAACCTGCAAAGGTGAGATCCAGGCACAGCGACAATGGTGACAGACAGAACTGCAGAAGCAAAAGCACCAGGCCTTAAAGATTCCATCTCTGTTCTCTAGGTCTCCAGACTCAGAAAGATTAAGAAAAGAAAAAAAGAAAGAGGAGGAGGAAGAGGAGGAAAAGGAGGTGGAAGAGGAGGAGGAGGAGGAGGAGGAGAAAGAGAAGCAGAGAAAACATGAGTCGAAAGCAGGTATGATATTTGAAACAAAGAAGTATGTGTGAGGGAAAAGAAAGAACAAAGAAGATATAGACACCTAAGCTGCCCTGTTTCCTGATGAATAGTATTAAACCTCACTCAGGCAGGGGAGCCTGAACTTCTCCCTGACTCAGGACCAGATCTCAACACAGATGCACAGCCTCTTAAACACGGGCCTTCTGCACACACTCTTTCCAAGGCTCCAGTCAGTCACCTTGTAAAGTTATTTAGTACACCAACTGAATTAATGATTGCAAAACAAACAAAGCCAGGAAGAGCAAACTAATGATACCCAAAGAAAAAAGCACCTAGCATTTTCATCAACACATTTCTGTGCCTAGAACAGAAGTTTTATCTTCACTGACGCTATAACAGACAAAAGGAAGGAAGGAAGGAAGGAAGGAAGGAAGGAAGGAAGGAAGGAAGGAAGGAAGGAAGGAAGGAAGGAAGGAAGGAGAAAAAGGAAGGCCAGTGACGCTAAACAACCTTCTTTGGATGTAATGAATACTTAATTATGTTATTAACCGAACCAAGAATGTATAGATAATAATCTTCAGCCTAAGAGACAAGGAGACAAATTACCTCTGAGGAGGGAAAGATGCTTCTCTCTGAGAAGGATCATCAAAACTTCCTCCATCATCCACCCTGTACTTAGCCCTGAAGGTTGGGCAGACAGGAGGCTTGAACTGGTCTTTTGATGTTATTGAACCCAACATTCCAGGCTCCATGTTCCGCAGATCTAAATAATTGATCCACTGGCGATTATCAACAATAATTTTTTCTTTATTGGACTTTGTGTGATTTTATTTAGTATTTTTTGAGCTAGTAACATTTGACCTCTACCTCCAAGACAACTTCTTGCCAGTTATTTTGGAGACAGAATCTCAAAGACTTTTCTGCCCTGGTTGGCTTTGAACCATTATTCTGTGGTTATCAGCCTCCTAAGTAGTTAGGATTTATAGCTATGAGCCCAAGGTAGTTGGCAAATTTTGCTATTTTTATGTGCTTTTTTATATCTTACAATGTCTGTTTTTATATAGAACATTTCATACTCTTTTTTTAACTAATTCCAATATAGTCAATAATGTATTTCCTTTTATTCCTCTGTTTTCAGAAAGTCACTTACATAACCATTTTCCAGATGTCTAGCTTAGTTGTTAAGAAGCCTTATCTTTCAATGTTTTACCACCACAAGCCAGCTAATATTCAGCAACTACTCAAGTCAGAATTATATCTTACATAATTCTATTATAATTATGCACACGATGTTTGTAAAGAAGACAAAACGCTTCTGTTAGAAAATAATCATAAATGTTTTGTATTCGTATTAGCAATACCTGCTGCTGGATGTGTGGATGAATTCCTCACTTTGCCCATGTTATTTCAACACGACCAGACAGATGCAGAAATTTCGCTTGCCTGCCTTTTATGCTCAGGCAGATACTCAGTGATTGCAGCTAGATCTAAACTCACACATACCCAAATTAAATTACCTTTCCTTTCCTGGTTGTGAACATAGGAATATTTCTATTTTAATACAGAATGTTTGGAGCATTCATTTTGAAGGTGTTTTCACAATGGTTTATGTAAATAATAATGGAAGGATGGATGGGCACAATTCATAGGATTTATTAGATGAATGTCTCAATTGTTTAAATCTCTGATAAACTGAGTGTTTAATTTTTATTCAGTTCCCCTTTTGTGATTCCATGATTCTAGAAAATAGAAGATACTCTTTGGAGATCTCCAATATATGCTAATTAGACATGATCTGGAGAGAGAACTGTCACAAATTTTTGCATATCATATGTTACTCTGTTTAACCTTCAGTAGGAAAACGAACGTGAGTAGACCAAAGAAACAGAAAGGACAGCTACTTAAAAATCCTCTCACATTTCACTTTCTCACCTATTTCACAGACTCAGTGAGCCAATCTCTAAACAAACTACATCAGAGAAGAATAAATCTGTGGAAAGACTCTAATTTGTAAGTAAATGAAATTTGAGATATTAATTATTGTAGAGTGCCCCTACAAATTATCCACTGATGTTCAACATACTTAGATGTTACATTCATGATATGTGGGTCTTCATAAATATATTTTGAAGCTTCCTATAATTGTACTTGAATACTGCAACATTTATTGTCACAGTCATCATTTTCCTTCTTTTTCAACTGTTTTAAATGATTTTTAAGTGACTCTCCAAAGGTATGCCATATAACAAGTATCTTGACCAGTGTCACACATTCATACTCATCCCACTTCAGGACACCCTTTCCATTACTTTTCTTAATTTTGTGGTATGGATAATGGATTCTACACTGCATTGCCCTCCATTCCCTCCTTCATTCCTTTATCCCTGTCTCCTTGGTCCCACCCATCTTGTTTTCCTTCTTCCTCTCCACAGTGCCCCCAGACTTACTTGGAATTACATTTGCCCTGGTCACAAATGGCTTTCATTTATTTATTTATTTATCCTTAGTATCTTTAGGTAGTTGTACAGAGGGGTTTCCGTCAATACGCCAATCTTTGGGCACAATGCATCTTGAACAATGTCATCCTTTCCATCATTCTCCCTGTCTCTCTAGACCCACCTCTCCCTCACTTTATTTAGCTGTATCTTCGCATGCCTGCATCACGTGTTGTAATTGTACTACCGCACCACTCCTCTCAATTCGTCTGCCTCATCTGCCCTCTCCCATTAACATCCGTCCCCGCCACCCCCAGACAAAGTGTGTTACATTCCTGAAGTTCAATTTGTCCAACTGTCAGTTCATTGTTCAGAGGAGTTACACCATGGAATCAGTCCTGCTTATGCCACCTTCAGTCTGACCATGCTTTCACATACCTCTATACACTATCTAACGTCCACAAATGTGAAAAAAAAGTGTGCATTTTGACTCTCTGACTTACTTCACTTAACATGTCCAATTACATTTCAAGTGAAATTAGATCAAGGGAAAGGGGGAAGAATTATTTTATAAACTGACTTGTTGAATTGAAACCTCTTTGTACAACTGCTTCAGAGAGTACAATAGCTGAAAAGCTATGTGCATATGGCCTTATTGAATGAGGCTAAACATAATGAACTCCAGTGAAACAAGAGCTATGTTCTTGTGGTTGTTGTTTTTAATACACTATGTGAAGTTACTCTTTTATTTCTCCCTTATGTTTTATCCCCTGTTGTGGCTGTATCTGACTTTGGTACCTGATGCATTGTATATACATTTATTTGTTTATTTGAATCAGGGAAGAGAAGGAAGGAAAAATGATGATGAGACAAACCAGTGTAACAGCAAGATTCACAAGACAATATGTTCGAAATGAACTTTACAACTTGAGAGGGGGTGGAGAGAAGGAAGGGGAGAAAAACATGAGAAGTGGTAACAATGCTCAAGAAGTAATGCATTCACCACCTTACAAATGTAACTGTAATGCCTCTATACATCACACTGATAATAAAATAACGAATAGTTATTAAATTGAAATTAAAGAACATGGAAGTGGTGCTGTGGCTCAAGTGGTAGAGAGCTAGCTTTAGCACCAAAAAGCTCAGGGATAATGCCCAGGCCCTGAGTTCAAGCCCCACAACCAACCAAAATATTAAATCAATTAAAATTATATTTTCAAGAAGGTAAATATTTCCATGCTCAAATATAAACAATTTCATAAAGTTATTTAGATTAATAAATAGTCTGGTATTATAATTTGCTATTTGAAAATTTACCCCATGACTGGGAGAAAATTCACCAGGGGAATTTCATTTCTTCATAATACCACTCTGTATCTACAAAAAACTAAGAGGCCCACTTATGCTAAAGAAATTCATCTTCAGTGCTTTTTATATGTGCAAAAATAGTTCTGGCTTCCTAAAAACAGGAGTTAATTTTCCTTCAAGTCTCTCCTGATCATCTGAAGATAAAAGAAAGAGAGGCTAGTATACTAATCTGGCCAATGATGATGCTTTATTTCCCTAAAAGGCACTCTTAAGTTATATTTATGGACATACTTAACAACTCAATATGGATCTAAGCCCAAGCACAGCAAAGGAAGGGAACTTCACAAATTGGTTTCATAAATCAGGTCAAAACAGTACTCTAAAAACCTCACAAAAATTATACTAAGAAAACTTCACATTAATCTCACTTCTGAATATTAATACAAAAGTCCTAAATGAACTCTTTGCACCTAGAATCCAACAGTGCATCCATTGTGATTGCAAACTAGGTTTGTTTTGCATGAAAAAAATGTACATTTGTATCTACTATTCCAGAAAACACTTGCCAAAAATAGTAGATACAATTTAAATGATTTGTGAGACTTTTGATATTTAATTTTTCAACAAAGATGTCTATCTGCAATTTAATACCATATATAGTCATATAGACTTTTATTGAATATATAACCACAATGACAGTTTAATTCATTACCTGCAGTTACTCATAAAATGTAAGGCAATTGTTTTCATGTGAAAGGTGCTCATATCTAGAAATTGGCTTACTCAACAGCATCCCCATCTATCATCAAATACTAAAAAAAAAAAAAAAAAAGCCAGATTGTGTTAATTACTGAGGACTGTAATCTTCTACTACCCAAAAGGCTGAGATCAGAAGATAAGGATTTGAAGCCATTCAAGGCAGACATATCCAAGAGGCTCTTCTCTCCAATTAATCGACAACAATAAAAGAAAATCCATACATAGAGATGTGGCTCCATTGGTACAAGACAGGGCTAACTCAGAGCGAATGTAAGGTCCTAAGTTTAAGCCCCAGAATGAGCACAATTGCATATGCACGCATACACATGTATTATTATCTCGGAATGTATAATGAACCTTTTCATGAAAAACCTTCTCCCCATCTAGTTACTGCCTGTCTCTGGCTGCACTCTGAGGAGGAAACCACTCTCCAATATCCCTGACATATCCCTCATTGTTTTTACACCATATTTCTATACTGTGTTTACTCCCTTCACCAATTTTGCATATTAACCTTGTCTTCTATTATGAAATATTAGAATTTAATTCTTGCATAGCCCAACTCAGCACTGCCACTAATCATTCTTTCACTATTGCTAGATAAAAAAATCTTTAATGTTCTTGCTTATGAGTCGACAGTATAACCATTGCTTCCCACTGAGCCACAACTGCACTGTGTATGATTTTATTGTTGGGTAACTGCTGCTCTTTCCCTATCTTCCTTTAATCGAGGAATTAATATCTCCACCCAGGTCAGCATCCATTGCCACACTTGGGTGTTCTATTATGATTTTGTATTCCTTGTAGTCTCAGGAAAGTCGGTTCTTTAATATGAACAAAATCTCATAAACCGAATTAGTCAGAAAGAGAGTCACACACGATAAACAGTTGGAAGGATAATTGTGTGTGAACTTTTTAATATCACGCAGAACATCCCTGACCATCCAATCCTCTATGGATGTAAAACTTTGACAAACAATTTGACCAAGGATGAAATAGTTTACAGTCCTATAAAGTTATAATTCAAGGGAAAAAAATCTCATTAGAGAACTGATTATGGCGCAATGATTTTTTAGCTTTCCTTTTCTTCTTGCAAAATCCGCCCATTTAGTAGAGAGGCATATTAAACATAAATCAAAGAGTCATTTCAGCATCTAACTGCTATTTCTCCATCTTTTTTCAACAAGTCTCTTTAAAATAAATACATACATTTAGTATTTCCGAATCTTCTTTTTTCTTTCTTACTTGAACTTAGCACCCTGACTGCTTTGAACAAGTTTACCAAATCCAGTGATAACTTTTATGTTCTTTTTTCCCTAAGCTAAAAACAGTATCTACAACTATTGGGCCCTGGTCCTTTATTAAGTTGTATTTGGTTTCAAACACCACACAATGCTGGTTCCCCTTGGATCTCTTATAAGTACTTCCTTTTCATTTTATTTTTTTTACCCTTTTGCTGGTTCTTTTCATCTTTCCACCCAGACCTCTTCATTAAGCTACCTGTAATTCCTTCCATCCTGAGCTCAGACAGATTGAAACCCTTTAAGTATGGTTTTTAACTACTAATATATAAATATTTTTTATCTTTTTTAAAGAATTTATTAACTACATGATTACAAGGTTCAACAACTTGCACCCAAACTAGATGACCAGAACCTATTGATATTTCAGCACACTCATGTTTTCATGGAGTGTCATATAGACAAATCAAAAATCCAAAGTCTACCTTTCTGTAATTGGTGGCAGAGAAGGTTTAAGGGGAAGTTTAAATGTTTTTCACACTTCTAATATTCTGTATTACTAAAGGACACCCAGGGAAACCATCATATTCTATACATATATTGATGTTTAAATACCTTCAAATGCACCACCATCGGCACGTGGCTTCCGCATTTCTTGGGTTGTAGCTTGAATTTTGGATTGTGTACCTGATACACCTGCAGACATAGTTGACACCCATCACTCTGCCCCAAACACACTCCTCAGCCCTAGCCCTTAAATACTGCAAGACGAAAGTTCCAATGTCTGTCTGTGGGAAATCCACTTCTCCCGCCACTCCATTCTTCATATTCGATCACATCTAATGTCAAGTCCTTTCAGGCCTGCCCTCACTTATGTGCACAGCCAGACTCACAGAGAAACCGTGCCAACCTTTCACCAATGACCTCACTACACACGCTGACTGTTTCTGTCTTGGCTCCTAGATTTCTCTTTCTAAGCAGGGCTGGGAGTGTGAATCTGTTCATGGATCTCAGCTGAGCTGTTTACCAAACCTCATGAGAGCTGACGTCAGCCTTCCCATGGCAGTAGACTGATTGGTACCTGCCGGTCTGTTTCTTTCTGACCAGTTGTTCTGCACATACTGTTACCACCCATCCCCTCTGCCCCGGCCTTTTGCCGAGACTTCATAAATATTTGTTGGAGAGAAAAACTTAAATGTAGAAAGAATGAATGAATGGCCTTGATTTTCTAAGCATCGATCTCTAATTCCTTTCGAACTCTTCAATATAAATGCAAAACATTGCTTAATAAGGTCAAACACATTAGGCAATCTATCAAATTCATTTCTCTTTCTTTCTCAGGACAAAATGAAGATAAATTGAAATGTAAAAACTCTTTAAGTTCCTTCCCAAGTCCCACTTCTTTGCAGAATTCCAACTTCAATAGATGTCATTATTTTTTTAGAAAAGACAGGAAAAATAAATGAGTGATTGCAGATAAAAACAGCATTTGAAATGCTTTTTTTACACTTTATATAATTCAGTTATAGAACATTCACTGCAAAAAGTATCTTGAGCACAAAATAATATATTATATTTTACTTAAAATGTCAACCCCCATGTACACATCATAAAATGAATAAAGTAGTTCCAAAAAATGCAGACATACCATATTCTGTATGGTATGAGTTTTGTTTATGTGTTTGTTTGTTTTGGGTTATTGTAGTTTGATTACATACTTCCTTAATATACATGAATGGGCAATTTACTTACCTTTTTCTTGTAACTGACTCTGTGAAATACATAAGATCTGATTTATTCAAGGACATTGTACTTGATCTTTCCATTATTGTGCCCCAAAAGTATATGTCTATTTGGAAATAGAAGTACAATGTGTGTGTGTGTGTGTGTGTGTGTATGTGTCTGTGTGTGTGTCTGTGTGTGTGTGTCTGTGTGTCTGTGTGTGTCAAATTCCTATTATTCTCTTTAAACTCTGGTAGGTCCTGAGTTTTTAATTCACTTGAACTTCTGAGCTGGTTATACTGAATTCCTAAGGTGCCAGGTGTATGACCCTGTGCAAACAGAGCTCACAAAAAGAAAAACAAAAAAGAGGAAACCAAACCCAACGGTTCGATATACTTACAATACTTCAGGGTAGATGTCACCTTTCAGGGTTCTTCAATAGAATTTCTTTGTCCCAGTAGGAAATTCTATTTTATGCCTTTTTATCATTTCACAGACAATAATCCTGTGGAGATCAATGTACTATCCACACAGGAAATTATAGAGAGGAACTTTGGATTACAAGTTCACCATATGACAAAAAGTGAATTTTCTTTCACTCTTTGTAAAGTCTATTTCTAGATATTGCTTCCAATTGTTGTTGAAATGGCTTGGAAAGTTGGTAAGGCAGTGAAACTCAACTTTATCTACATTCTACATGATTTTCCTCTATTATTATTTCCTGTGATCAAATTTAACTCTGTTTCTTAAAAGTCATAAAAAATAGATTTTGGTTGCATTTTGAAAATTCAAAATGTGCCTCAATTTCTCTAGTAAACTACATATAATTTGGTTTTGATCCAAACAAGTTGGAGAATAAACTAATCTGGCCAGAGCAGTGTATCTCCAAATGCAGTTAATTAAAGTCATCATATGATATTAAGAATGCACTGTGTAATGAAATACAGACACACACACAAAAAAAAATGCACCTCAGTTTGTAAATTGAGTCCCTAGTTGACTTGGACAGAATTTACAAATCTAGGTTTCACTGAAGTAAGATAAATTATTTTGTTATTATGACATAAGTTAAATTTAAGTAAGAAAAGCAGAGGGCCAGGACTTTGGCCTAGTGGTAGAATGCTTGCCTAGCATGCGCAAAGACCTGTGTTTATTTCCAAGGTACCACATACATAGAAAAGCCAGAAGTTGTGCTGTGGCTCAAGTGGTAAAGCACTAGCCTGAGAAAGCCCAAAGACAGTGCTTAGGCCATGAGCTGAAGCCCCAGTAGTGGCAAAAAAGAAAAAGGAAAAGAGAAAAAAAAGGAAAATGGTATGGATGTGTACACATAATTATACACACTGAGAAATTTTATGACTGTGCTTTCAATTTAATAAACCCTGGCTTAGAAATAGAAAGGAAAGTGTGGGACAAAGGGAAAACAGTTCAGCAGGGAAAGCCTCTAGACTCCGTGTTGGAAATGAACTATACAACTTATAGGATAGGAAAGCCAGGAAGAGGAAACCTGACAAAGAGACGGGGGGGGACACTGTTCAAAAAGAGATGTTCTCTGTACATCACCTTATCAACAAGATACTTTAAACAAGAAGAGGTGGAGGAAGAGAGGGAAGAGGAGGAGGAGGAGAGAAATAGTAGAATCATTGGTATAGCAAGAATGCTAAGTACTGGATATTTAGTGGTAAATCATACTCATTTCCCATCTGAGATCAAGCCCCAGGACTGGCAAAAAAAAAGAATCCATTTCTAAATTCATTTGAGATTGTCAGAGAACCCATCTATCTTTCCATCCCTGTAAAACTGAGCTCCCCCCTTGTGGACTATTGACTCAGCTCAGCTCTAGAGCCCAGATTTCTTGTAATGTATTTCGTCCTTCCAATAATGGCACCTCAAATTGGATGGAATTTTTTCCCATGCTTGGAATCCCTCAAAATAGAATTCTTCAACTAAGGATACATTGTAGGCTGGGTTGCAAGAGCTCGTGTGGTTAGTCTACACCATCTGGGCAAATTTTCACCCATAAAATCAGTGATAGAACCATCAATTGCATTTTTAAATCCCTCTTGCCTCATGAGTCACATGTCAGGCCAAAGATAGTGGAACTGTCTTAGAATTCTGTCCACCACAAAACTCCTCATGGACACATTACCACATTCCATTGTGAATCCTCATTTCTCCTTTCCCACCCAACCACATCCGTGGAAACGTGGAAACCCCTTTCACACCAACACCCTGGATCCTCCTTCTCCAGTTCAGACCAGCCTGGCAAAGCTGTAAACTGGTATTGATTTTATACCTCCACACACCTGACGTCTCCTCTGTATTGGAGCAGTTGAATGTGCATATCACATTGCTTTAAAAAAAAAAAAAGCATCCAAGTAAAACGAATGAACTAATGGTCGCGTCTTCACTTTGAAATCATAAAGCCTGTCTAAACACACTGTGCTGCAGTGATGCCACTGCCTTTCTTTTTTTAAAATATTTTTATTGTAATTAATAAAAGGGTTACATGATATTTGCCAGATAGAAGGTGCATTAGTTCACATACATTGATACCCTTTCACATGTCTTGGTACCCATTACCCTCCCTCCACCCCCCCCATCTTGGTTTTCCCCCCCTTCCCTATCCAATTTCAAATAACCAAATACAAATATATTCAATATATAGATAAAAAAGTGAGATACTGTGACGTTTCCTCTTTAAGCACAGGATTTCCAAGCTTGCCCTTTCTCCAGATACTTTTTGTATTCTTTCCCTTTGCTGTGGTCCTACAAGATTGTCCATGTCAGTCCTTAGAAAACCATTTGCTCAACCGTAGATACGACAGGGAGACACCTCCCAAGGCTTCCTGTATTTTGCTACAAGAGACACATTCTTTCAATGTCTCGATCCATAAGACCTACCTTTTTAGTTCATTTCCAACCTTTGTCCTGTACTAACAAAAATAAATTTACTACACTGTATAATTATCTGCACTATTCAAATAGTTTAAACACCAGTCTTATTGGCTATCTTCATTGTTGTTCCTCTGTAATTTAACATAGCCTAATGTTTCTTTACTAATATGGTATCTTTCTAAATCTCTGTCTGATCATGTTTCAAGTGGTGTGGTCTGTTACTTCATCCCTGCATTTAATTTTAACTTCTTTTCTCAGATATGACTTAAAGTCTTCTTCAGCTTCTCTGAAGCATGCTTCCATCTTGCCTGGCGCCTTTATTCAATAGAGTAGCGCTGGAGATGTCATGTAAACTCTCTTCTCATTGATTTACCCAACTTCTACATTTGCTTTGTTCTGAGGAGGGTGCTTTTCCTTTGCATCCTAGTCACTGATATTTTGGGTTGTTATTAAAGTCTGGCTGGCTCTGTCCACTACTGTTGCGAAATGCACCACTGTTCAGTCACAGGGTGCCTTATGAGAAATCTGGTTGCTCTGGAGACAGGGGGAGGCTTTGCTCAAATTATATCAAGCCTTCATTTTGATATTCAGTAGAAGTTGTGCAATAATAGGAGGAGTCTGTGTTTGAGTTTGAAGAGAATGGAGATGAAGACACCAAATGACCTCCCATTATAAGAAAATGGCATCTCCATTAAACACTTGAGGACAAAAGGGGATGTTTTGAAGATGCATAATCTGGCCAGGGAGAAGGCAAATGAGCAATACATTCTTGATTCTTTTATTATGTTTTATTTTGAATCAGACAACCAGCAGAGACCAATCGCCCTTGATGTTTGCACTTTGGGCCAAGTGGGTAGACTAAACGCTAACCCCACAGAGCTAAGAGAATTCAGTGTTACTTGATAAAAAGTGGCTTTGTTGGTACTATTCTTTTCAAACAGCAGGATTACTGAAAATAACAGGCTCCAGCACTTTTCTTTCTTCAAGACACCAAAAATAGTTCCTTTGTCATCAGTCTTAATGCAGCTAAAGACTCGGTGACATAGAAATTAAAAGCAAGCCCGAAGCTTGTCTGGATTCTATGCAATGATGCAGCTAAGGACAGATGTGTCATTCCCTTACTGTTGATCATCTGTTATGCAAAAGAAAAGGGAGGAGTAATTCAGAAAAAAAATCAATTTCTAAGCAAAGGGGGAAAAGGGAAGAGCAAGGAAAAAGGAAGCAATTAGAATAAAATAATAAAAGATACAACCACTCCCTCCACTCTTTCTTCATTCGTAAACATAACAAGCAGACTATTTTTTTCCTCCATTTTTTTTCCTTCAAAGTGGCCTATGTAGTAGAGGTAAAAGTAGACCCAACATAGACAATTTCTTCTAGCAGAGGATCAATTTTTAAAGGTTAATGTATTCTATCCCTGGCAATGGAAAGGCATGCTAGTCCTGAATTTTGTTTCTATCCTTAACTTGAATATACCAAAAGATGAGCAATCTATCTAATATACACCTTACCTTGTATGTAGACTTAAAATATGAAAAGAAAATCTTCTTGTGATGAAGAAATACCAGTTTCCTCAATGAATTTTAATTCTCATTATATTTTTTTCCTAGAAAAATATAGCTATTTGAGAGAATAAGTAAAAAGGTATGGATGGACACATGATAGCAACAGATTCGGATGTAGTTTTTTGTACTCTGGCTATATTTTTTTATTTTCACATATCTCAGATATTTCTAAGTATTTCCTTTATAAGCCTAATAATTAAACATTGTAGGATTGAGCACTTGTATATGACTTTACTTGATACCATATCAACAGTCTTTGGAGCAATGAAAATGTCACCAAATCCATATGTATACCTCTATCCTGCAATTCGCTCTGAGAAAAAGAGAGAAACATGAGCTCTTCATTATTTTACCAAAACAAATATCAGAATTATGAAATGCAGTATTAGTATTGCATTTGGCTATGACACATGGCTGAGGATTTCTCTGAGTTCTGTAGATAGCTTCGAGGACAGTGAGAGGTGATGACAGGGAAAGGAGGTGTTCTTTGAGGAAGTAGTTTCAGAAGTCATACCGCACCACTCCAACGTCATTCTCATCACCCCTGGGGTCAAACTTGGTTCTAGCAGGAAGTGTGGAGGAAAGTCCTGCCCCTCCTTACAGAGGGGATGGCAGAGCACAATATCTAGTAGCCCAAGAGGAAATAAGAGCAGGAGAAAGGCTAGATGAAAAGTGGACATGAGTCACTAAGTATGGAAAAAGGACTGTGGAAGTTCCAGGCAAGCTCTTCAAATAGGCATAAAATTCGAAGTATGATCTGATGAAATAAAAGGAGAGAACCAATCACAAGAAACCAAACCCTACGGATAAAACTAACACTAATTCTGTCTTAGGATTGTGGCTGGTCTTCTGGCCATCAACAATGTCCTAACCACGCTTCATTTTCCTTAATTCAGAAAACCCTGAAATCTCCAACAGGAAAGGAGCTCATTTTTATCTTATGATGGAAAGAGTCAAAGAAAGCACAGATATATTTTAAAGGAACTATGACAGAGGTAAAGGGTGGATTGAAAATGGAAGCGAATCTGAACGACACACACACACACACACACACACACACACACACACACACACCTAGACATCTCACTAATTTTCATAACATCAAAGAATGACTCCTCAGTTCTTAGCAGTGGAAATATGGCCACTTTAAGATTAAAGAATTGATGTGTTCCTGTACATTTTCCCCCAAATTTACAATTACTACAAATCTTATTCAAATTAACTGAGCCAGGCAGCTGTTCTGGAAGGAAGGGCCACAGACATGCAGATGGTATCTGTGCCCCTCAGCAAGAAGCATGGCAGCAGATGTCCAGGTTCCAGAAGTTTCCCTTGGCTAGCCAGAAATCAGGTCCTCGGAGGATCTGAAATCACCCCTGGATTGTGTTAGATTTGGAATTCTTATAAGAAATCTGATGGGGCTACTGGATGTGTTTTACACCTCTCACTAGCATGAAATGTGTACCAAACTTAAAGGGAAAGGTTTTCAGCTGAACGTTTATTAGGGGGAAAAAAAATCTTGTAATGCTCATTTCTCATAAATTGACTCACATCTCCTTATCTCTTTATTGGTATCTTTGATACAGGAAAATTATATTCTATTCTATATTTACTTAAATTTTTGTTGCATACTTGAAAATTTCAAATATATGTGCATATGTATACAATACACAATTGAAACATGTGTATGTATCATTTCAAATACATGTACATGATTTCAATTATATGTACATATCTACATTATTTCAGATACATGTACATGATAGAGGATAGACAGGGAGAGAGACAGATAGCCCCAATGAAAATTAGCTACCAATTTGTGCTATTTTTTGAGCAAAGAATTTTAAATATTAGGCTTGAATTTTGACAAAATGACCAAAATTTTGCTCATAACAATTAAAAATTTGGAACTCCTACAGGAACTACATAGAAACAAAGTAAAACTAATAATAGAAGTAACTGGTTAGAAACAATTATTGGAAATACATAGGAAAAATATTCTATAAAACTTATTTATCGGAAAAAAAAAACTTATCGGGGCTGGGAGTTTGGCTTAGTTTTAGAGTGCTTGCCTAGCATGCATGAAGACCCGGGTTCAATTCCTCGGTACCACATACATAGAAAAAAAACTAGAAGTGGTGCAGTGGCTCAAGTGGTAAAGCACTATCCTTCAGAAAGCCATAGGACAGTGCTCAGGCCCTGAGTTGAAGCCAGCCCTGGGACTGGCAAAAATAAACAAACAAACAAACAAACAAACAGAAAAACTTATTTATCCATACAAGACTGTAACTTTAGCAAATATTTTGGTCAGTATATCTTGATTTTGTGATATAAAATTCAGTAAATGCATACAGCTCCCCAGTGCTTCCAAACATTGTTAAAATTGCAAAACAGATAGAATGAAGTGTTTAAAAATACACATTATTTCAAGGAATGATGAGATGAACCTTGATATTTATTTTAAAAAATGGTAAACTAGAATTCAAGCCCTCATTGAACAAACTCTTTTTTTCCCAGATTTCACAATCAAACACAGGTAATGATCTGTTTTGACAGGAAGTCTCTTGATGGAAGCAAAAATACAGATATGTTCTCATACCATTGTTCATAAGGAGTGGGGACTTTCCCTCCAGCCTGCTCTGTTATTTGTTTTGGAATCCCCGCCAGGAATATAAATGGATTTGTGGGGAAAGAGATGCCAATTAATTTTGGTCATGGTTCAGAGAATGACAGTTTTGTAGCTTTGACTGCATTGTCTACAGAAACAACAAAGCAATGAAATTAAGTTGATTTCAGTGCCACTTTCCTACATAGTCACTCAATCAAAGAACACTTATCATTTACCACTAGATGACAAGCCAAGGCCCAGGCTTGGAGGAGTTTATACACTGATCATGAAAGCAGAAAAACTGATCGTTAACATACAGCTTGATAAAGGCTGGGATCAAGTGTGGAATCCTTGAAGAGTCAGAAAAATCTTATCCGAACTGAATGTTTAAGCTCATTACTTGCTCAGGCCACCACTGGTTCTTTGATTCATGCCATTGAATGCTAGGGCTTTGAACAACTGCAAATTATATACTTCTTTTCTTATAAAATGCTTTTGGTCACAAACTGGGGTCCTGTCATGAGTGTGTGTACTGTATTCTCTTAATATCCAAAATGCATATGTTACAAAACAGTAGAATGGTGTAAGACATATCCTATAATACAGGCATGGTGGCTCACACCTGTAATCCTAGCTACTCAGGAAGCTGAGATCTGATGATCTTAGTTCAAAGCCAGCCTGGACACTAACGTCAGTAACACTCCAATTAACCACCAGAAAACTGGAAGAGATGCTGTAGATCAAAGGATAAGGCTGTGGCTTTGAGCTGAAGAGCTCAGGGACAATGCCCAGGCCCAGAGTTCAACTTCCATGACCAAATATATATTTTTTTTTCACTGAGCTTTGTTCTGGACCTTTACACAGAAAACAAAAAAGTTCCATCTTCTCCCTCATGGTATTTTTTTCTGAACTGATTTCCATGACCTTTACTTTTCTTGTCTTTTTCTCCTTTCTGTTTGGATGACAGGATCACTGACAATATTAGGAGATTTCAACTCAAGCTATCATTTGATTGTAGCTACAGATGAATAACCAGCCAGAGAAGTGAGTGGCATTTAATAAAAGAATAACTTTTTGCTTAACCCGATTGTGATATTTTTCAGAATCACATAAACATGGAACATTTTAATGGATGTCAGGTTATATTTTCTATTATTTGATTTCATATGATATCAGTAGAACATCTGGGTAAATTACAAATTGATGTTTTTTTCTTACCTATATAACTAAAAGTAAAAAGATTTGATTGTTTTTATATCATGGAATATTCCAGAAATGAAATATTAAATGGTTCTGGGCAAAATTTGCCTTTTATGGGAGAATCCATGGCATACCATAAACCTCTCTATTACTCTAACAGGTCTTTTGACATGAAACTAGTAGAGTTGTACAATCCAATGTCTTCTTCCATCTCCATATAATGCTATATGTGAAAATCTATGGTAGAAAGCTATGGTGAATTCAAAGTAGAGCTGCGTTTTCTGTTCTAATATTTGTATTCTCTGTGCACCCTTTGTTTAACCAGAAGAAATTTGAGCAGGTGTCACCTGAAATGCGTGTGACTAATCCCAATTCTGACTCAACAGATTAAGAAAGATTAACCTGCCCACAAAATTATTCATTTCACGGGCAAGGAAGTCTCTCTGTATTACCATTTCATTCTTCTTTGAAATTTTCTGAATCTATGACACCATCAAAGCCCCCAGTCTCAGTGGCATTCTTTCCCATCTGATTTCCCAGGACTTTGTTCTTTCCCTTTTCCCAACTGTAATAACTAAGAAAAGGAATGGCAGTAGCTCATAGATCCTAATGACGTTCTCTAGTTCGTAAGAGAATAGGGGTGCCACAGAAAACTGGCCAAGTCCAGCCAGGTTTCATGTTCAACACAATTTGAGAGTCTTGCAGCACCACCAGGTATTGCATTTGGGTGAGAATTCAAGGTGACTTTAGGACCAGTATGTAGAGCATCTGAATTTCTACTCTGCTCCTCCTGCACAGTCCCCAACCCCAATCCCCATCTTTGCAGCTGACCCACCTCACGAGATGGCTTTTCTTCTATCTCTACTTTAGCATGTCCTTATTTTTAGAATTCCAACAGGCTGTCAGCTCTTGTTAGTGCCAAGGTTTTTTTTTTTCTTAACTTCCTCAATCTGGACTTGTGTTTCTATAATAGGGCATATTAGGAACTAAAATGATCCGCTGGACTTGAGAGAGTAAACCATGAAGCCAAAAGCGCTGATGACACGATAAAGGTTTTGCACTTTCCCAGATGGGTGAAGTCAGCAGGGGATATAAAGGCATTGTTCTCATCAGGACTTCTTTAATAATTCCTTTTGTAGGCAGGGAGAAATAAAAGCATTGTTCTCATCAGGACTTCTTTAATAATTCCTGTTGTGATTTCTGTAGAAATTTGGAAATGAAATATTTTTCTCTAATAAATAAAAAAAGTTTTAACTACCAAGTAGAGAAATAAGCTCCCACCTACCTTACTTCATATTCACAGATGCTTTTTAGGCATCTTAAATTCAGTGGAATCCGGGCCGTAACTCATTCAAGATCATTTCATAGATGATGACTGACAAGATATGAAAAATTCATTTTTTGTTGTCTGTAATATTAAAGGCTTTTAAATAAAATAATATGAAGAATATCACATAATTTCCCCCCAAGGTCAACATTACTGAAATGCAAATGCTAACAAACTGTTGAAAATAATCCCCAAGCCATCTGAACATTCTCTGCAGCAGCCTCTGAGTCTCTGGCACTGCACACAGACATTGGCACTGGAAACATCTCCTCATTTTTGCGACCCAATTACTTTAACAAGCAATAATTAAAAGATCAGGACACTCAATGTCTTGTTGCAGTGAGATGCCATGACTGGCTTCCACAACCCTGACTCACCCCCCGAACTCCTGTCCAGCATTTAGAGGGACTAAAGGATTTAGGTGTGAGTCATGACAAAGAAATGTTTTGAACTATATATTTGTTGATTTCCCCCTCCCACAAACTGCATTTACATGCTGCAACTTAAGCATTTCTGGAGATGTGTTCAGGGACAGATTCATAGAAACCATCTGCATGAGAGGCCGAGGGTCTCAGTGGCATTTTGCTCAGTTCTCTCACATTTGCACTGAGTAGTTAAACTAAAAATGGAGAAGACTCTCTAGAAATAATAAATGCTTGAGGAAGTACGCTTAATTTGATTTATATATTATACAATATATACATGTATTGAAACACTAGCTAACCCCTTTAATGAGCGCAATTTTTATTTTTCTGAAACAGTTAAAAGGAAATTTGAAATAAAGTAAATTTTAATGATTTATGTATATTACATTATAAAATTATAGTATATGCTAAAACATTACATTATTATATAATACTATTTATAGTATTATAATATGTAATAGAGAATATGGTATAATTCTATATATCATTAAAATTATATTCATTGTATCTAATATTAATATACATTATATCACATTATAATATAGCATATTATATATACAAGAGAGAAAGTATTTAAATGTTACTTAATATAAAATTATAAGGTTAAAAAAATTATAAGGTTCATAATTTTGGAAGGTGGTGCCATCATTATATGACTAAACTTTAAAAAGATTCTCTAGGTACCTTCCCTACGATCCCGCCATACCACTCCTGGGCATCTATCCTGAACATCATAACCCAAGATATGATAAGGACCCCTGCTCAGCTATGTTCATCTCTGAACTATTCACAATAGCCAGGCAATGGAAACAACCCAGATGCCCTACTGCAGATGAATGGATACAGAAAATGTGGTATATATACACAATGGAATTCTACATAGCCAACAGACAAGATAAAATAATGGCATTTGTAGGGAAGTGGATGAATCTAGAGCGAATCATGCTGAGCGAGACAAGTCAAGACCTAAGGAACAAAAGGCGCATGGTATCCTTAATATGCGGTTATTAAATCCAAAGTGTACAAGAGCGAGGACTCAATATTTGCATACCCAATGATATGGACATGGTATGGAAATATAAACACAACTACAAAGACATTAAAATCTATGACTCTATAGACATAATGCTTTATTACATAGATTAATATGTATCTATGACATATAAATCCTCAGCCTAATTTTGATTATGTTCTAAAATCTAAGTGCCAGTGATTGTATATAGAGATTCCCTTCTTGAATACTTGTTTGTTAAATACGTCAGTGGAAATATGATGTAAAAATCAATGTTAGTAAATTCTTTAATAAAAAAAGAAAATCTAGGTATGTGCTATATGCATATACATGGTTATATATGCATATATACACAGACATCTACTAAAGTATGGTATATTCAAGGAAAGATTCCAATGACATAAATTCTTTGAACTAATCACTTACAGTTTAACCAAATGAAGACCAAGAAGGTGTTCAGGTAAGGACCAGAGGAGGGGTTTATAAGGGAGTCATAATACTTAATATATGCATGAAAATTGCACTAGGAAACTTGACAGGATGGGTGGGGGAGGAAGGATGGGGAATGATGAGAAATATTACTGATCATGGTACACTGTACTCAGAAACATGCTCAAATGAAGTCCCTCACTATAGCCACTTAAGGATAATTAAGGACAATAAATAGCTGGGCACCAGTGGCTTCACTTGTAATCCTAGTTCCTCTGGAGGCTGAGATCTGAGGATTGCTGTGCAAAGCCAGCCTGGGCACCAAAGTCCGTGAGACTCTTTTCTCCAGCTCACCACCAGAAAACTGGAAGTGGTGCTGTGGCTCAAGTGGTAGAGCACTAGCCTTGAGCTAAAGAACTCAAGGACAGCACTCAGGCCCAGGGTGCAAGCTTCATATCTGACAATTAATTCATTAATTAATTAAATTTCCCCTGTACAACGAGTACACTCACCTTCTTCTTTCACTATGTTCTCATGTGCTGTAAACTTGACCACTGAAATTTCTGAGCATTCATATCATTAGCGTTCCGTGCATTCTTTTCAGATCATAGGTTTTGTTCTACTAATTACCTATGCTTAGCTCGGAAGACTCAGGTAACTTCTTCCTATTTTCCGTGGTTCTATTTTACCCCAATAAACACTTATAAATATGATTTGACTTTATTTACACTTAGGTAGCTCCTGGTTGCCAGCAAGACCTGAGATTGCAGGTTCAATATACTGCTTAGCAGAAGGAGCTGTTTTCTTTTATATTTTTGAGATCATTTAGTTCACTTCTGATGATGTTTTTTAAACACATGGTTCTGACACAGGGTAAATGAAATTATATTTAATTCAATTCTCTCCAGGAACATGTAAATTTAAATGTATAGGGGAAGCAACAGATCCTTTTAGTGGCTTGGTTTAAATTGCTAGAAACACAAGGCTATTTTAGCAAAAAAAAAATGCAAAAGTACAAAAGTCCAAGAAATAATATAGTCACATTTAAGTCCATACAATAATGAATTCATCTTCTTATAGGTATTCCATTCATTTGCTTTTGTACACTATTGTAAAATTAACACATCTATTTATTGACCATAGTAAAGATTTTTGTGAATTTCTTTTTCTCTTCTTGCAAGGTTTTCTCTCTAGCTCTTGATCTCTTCTTGATTTGCTAGATAGCCTTGTATAATTCAATTACCAGTTCATGTACACGCTCAGCCTCTCTTCCCATTCTTGACTTGTTTGTTGTATTTATTTAGTAGAACATTGGGTCAAATGATTGACAGAGGAACTCTATCTATTGATCGTATTGTTTGTTTTCACTTTATGGTTAGGGATAAGTAATTCATCCCTTCATTGTGTAAATTAAAATGAAGTATGTATATTCCCAGTATGGCAGTAAACACCTATAATCCCAGCTACTTGGAAGGTAGAATATGGAAAGATGGTACCCTGGAGATAGCTATGGCAAAAAAAATAGCGATATTTCATTTAACCACAAGCCATTCAGGTAGCACATACTGTAAGGGAGAAAACCAAAAACTGTAGCTTAATATTTCCAAGTAATTCGCATTTTTCAACTCTACATAAACTGGGTGCCAGTGGCTCATGCCTGTAATCCTAGGTACTCAGGAGGCTGAGATTTGACAATCACAGTTCAAAGCCCTCCCAGGCACAAAACCCTGTGAGACTCTTATGTCTAATTAATCACAGAAAAGTCTGGAAGTAGTACTCAGACTCAAGTGGTAAAGTCCTAGCCTCTAACAAAAAGGACCTGAGGAACAGTGCCCAGGCACAGAGTTCAAGCCCGGGGACCAGAAAAGAAAAACCTCCATTTTGTATTATAACATATGTGGGTATACACACATGGATGAAACTTATAAGCAAAAAGATGACAATGATGTCAAAATGTTAGTGGAAATTTGGCTTGCTTTTACTTTGGCTTCTATTGAAGAATTTCCAAATTTTGCACAATGAATTTTATTCAGACGACATGGTCAAAAATTAATTTTGGAGACATAAATTTAAGAGAACATAAAGAAATCCTTATTTGACTATTCTGAATGTAGTACATTCCTGAAGTCAAAAGGCCTGTTACCCCATTCCAGGAAACCACCACCACCCATATTAAAGATGAATGGACAACTTTGCCCCCTACTGTCCATCTCCTGGAACTGCCTGAGTACACCTGCCCATTGGTTACTAAAAGCAATTGCTGTTTATAAAATGACAAATCCTGAGCTACACCCTCAGAAAAACGGAGGTTGAATACCATCAGATGTTCTCCAAGAAATAAGGTCAACAGTAAGAAGTACTGTTTGCATGTTTATGTGTGCCTTAGTATTTGTAACTGTATATTCTGAGTATATGCAGATATTTTAATATAAATTATAAAAATGTGTCACTAAGATACATACTTACATACACACACACACACACACACACACACACACACACCCTTTTTTTGCCAGTCCTGGGCTTGAGCTCAGAGCCTGAGCACTGTCCTTGGACTTTCTCAAGGCTAGAGCTCTACCACTTGAGCCTCAGCACCACTTCCGGCTTTTTTCTATGTATGTGGTACCAAGGAATCGAACCCAGGTCTTCATGCATGCTAGGCAAGCACTTTAACCACTAGGCCAAACTCCCAGCCCGACACACATGCACTTTTACAGATACTACTGCATCTGTCATGTTTCTTAAATAGCAAAAGTAAGCTCCAACCCACATCTGCGTTTACTGCTACAGCTCATAAAAGCTTTTGCCATTTAGAAGTCCCAGTTTGTCTCAAAAGTTGACACCGGCAAGCTTTATTATTGCTACTTCTTACTCTAGCATTTCTTCAGAGCCAGGATTGACACAGTGAACTCTTCAGGTCTATTATCTCTCAAGCAATTTATTTACACTCAATAAAAGATATTGAAGCCCAGTTCCCTTTTCAGATACACACTCTCTCCAGGTCCTGATGAACTCAGCCATGCGTATTGACTTGACAGAAAAAAAATGAAGGCCGTGCGGTAAATCCAGTGGAGCTTTACCTATAACCAAGTTATAATGGGTTCACCAATATTATAGTCTAGAGTATAAATGGAACTGAAAAGAAAACAAGGGAAAAATATCAGTCAGAAGCCCATGTGTTATACTATAATTTCTTGGAGGTAGTTTCTCATGAATGAAGTACTTGAGCCAGGTTTTTCAGTGTTACAGGCTACCTCGTTGTTTGCTGAGATGTCAACTATTAAGTAATGCAATATGGAAACTTAGTGTATTTTTATTTCAGTTATTCAACCTGTTTTGAAATCCCAGAATGAGTATTCTGAAGAATCCGTTTATGATTCCAATATAGCACACAGAACTACACTGGAGAGGGTGAGGGAGATGAAGAGGCATGTGTCATTCTCAATCACAAACTTGTCATATGTACCTGGGCTTGAATCATCCAGCCATTCCCACAGCACGTGGGGCTACAGAAAGAGGTTTCTAAAAAGATGAACATAGTTGCTTGTATTTGTCATGGATTGTTGCTCTATTTACCAGAAAAGGTGAGGCAGGAACAAATGAGATCAGAAGAAAGCCCTACCTGCTAGACTATTGCTAGGAATGCCTCACTGCTTCTAAACTGGAGCGCTGAAGCTGGACTTTTAGCTTTCTGATCGTTTCCCTAATTTCTTAATAGAAATGTCAGCACAGCATGCATTTCAGCAACTGCCTTTGGTTTTACCTTCTTATGAAACACCGTTCAGAGAAAACTTTGGGTCTAAAAGTGAGGAATGTCTTCATTGAATACACCTTCTTTTTTCCCTTTGCATCCATTTACAGCCTGCATAATGTTTGCTCGTGTCCATTGAAGAGAACATGCTGTGTGATACACGAGCATGACTCTCCTTCTTCCCAAGCGTGATGGAAGATGTCTGTGCCACTGGAAAATGGCCTTGGTTCGGGAAGTTGGGACTTCATAACCTGTGTAACATGCCGGGTATGCTTGGTTCTCACTCCAGGTGTCTATCATAAAGCCGAGGAAGTTAAGCATTTCACTCTTGAAGGGCTTTCTGAAGGAGCTCAGGGAGAAGAGGGAGAAGAAGAGGCCCTTTTGGATCTCATCAGCTTCTGAACTTCCTGAGCTGTGACTTCCTCTGGCTTGACAATTCTCCATAGAACAGGGCAGCTGGCCAACACAGCCACTTGTGGCCCAGTAGCTGGGCCCTGGGTGTGTCCATTAGGAAAGCATCTGATTAGAACCCCAGTGGCATCTTCTAATGGTGAACTGGCCAGCATCTGAAAAGCATGAGGAGTTGTCACTACGCTTAGGTCTGAAAGAAAATCTATTATAAAACATTCTGGACTCATTCAATCAAGAGTCTCCATGACCTCATCCAAAGGATTAGAATGACAGCGGCACTTGTGGCCAAAACAGTAAAGAGGGTAACTGAGCCCACTTCTCTCTCCCATCATGAATCCTTGGTCAAGCTCCCTGGTGGCCCAGAAGCCCGAGTAATAGAAGCCAATAGAAAACATCTTCATTGATCACAAACCATAGGGGATTGCGTGAAGGTTGGACCTAGTGACATGAGGGGAATCTCATATTCTACAGTATACAATTCATCTTGGCCACCAGCAAAAGAATCAAGACTAAACTGGAAATCATAGACTTTTATGAGCTAGTTCTCTGTTCTACTTTTCCCCTTCTCCCGGTCCCTGTCCTCTTCCTTCTTTTCTTTCCTCCCATGGCTTTTCTGTCTTTCTTTGTCTGATTTCCTTTATCCACCCACCATCCTCTCCATTACCAAAAATTCAACCAATCCGCTGGACTCATTCATGCATGAGGAAGGGCTTTCTGGGATCCAGCCCTAGAACAATCTAGAAACTGAATGGTAACATCCAATGTTAGCATCCAACTCAATGAGCAAAAACCATATGAGGGCAACTGAAATGCCTCCTCCCATGCAAAATGGTATTTTGTGTATAGCATTCTTGAGGAAGCAAAGCATTGTTGTAAGCAAAATGCTCAAGTATGCAAAAATGCAGTCTCTACCTCAATTAACAAAAGGTATATGTGCCAGATGAAAATGTGTGTAGAAATTGCCCCATGATCTGTATCTTGTTCCAATTAAACAATTGAATGTGACTTAATGTAGAACCCTAGCCCGTACATGAACTTGTGCTGTGTGTGATGAGTACAATGAAGAGAAGCAATCTTCACCTCTGAGCTGCTTAGACCCTTTGAGTCACGTTGTGTGGAGTTAGATGAGGTTTATAGGACTCAGAACAAACTTGGTTTGAAGACATTATGTCCGGATAAGGCATATTTATGAGCCATGTTGATTTGGGCTTTCTGTCAAGCACTCAGCTCCACTGGCTTTTTCATATCCATCCTTTTATTCTCAGTTTCTCTCCATGAAACCCTGTGCATTGGCTTACGTGTGCAGTGCTCACACTATGGTCCCACACCTGCCCCACTGTGCCTTACAAATTTCACCCAAGAAAAGAAAAAAAACAAGTGCTTTGACAATAATAAAGTGCTAAATGTTTTCTTTTTTAGTATATATTCTTATAATATATTCATACCAATATTGTCTTAATTTTTGGCAAGCAACTTTTAATAATGGAAAAGTTTTAAATGTTCACTTGACACATTCTTTTCTGAAAGAAAAAAATAGTTTAAATGAAATTATTTGGCTTTTTTAAGCATGCTTTTATTTTTGGCACAAATAAACATGCTCTTATTATACTTATATTAGCCATTCTTGCACATTACCCTAACTAGCCTGGCTCTCTTCCCTGCCTCCCTGCATTGTATTTCCAACTTCAGTTAGGGTTTTCTTGTTCCCTATAAACACAAGCTTATTAGTTCCCATTGGCTTATATATGTATATATTAGACCAAGTCCAAATAACTCTCAAGGCAAAGCAAAAGGAGTGGAGTGAGTCCCACACATTTTATCCAGCAACAGATAGCAGAGAGCAGTTGCATGAGTCACTCAGAGCTTGGGGGAAAGGCTGCTAGTCTCCAGGGATTATCAAGCTCTGACTCACGGGTGGAGTCGGTTCCCAGGGCATTTTGCAGTGCTCAGCACACTGGCTGATGTCAGCTGATCCAATTGCAGTCCTGGGATCAGCAGGATTCAAACAAACAAATGCTGTGTTCACTCAGTTCCAGTCACAGATTCCAGTGGCACAAGCCAAGTCAGTCAAGGTGGTTCAGAAACAGGCACTAAGAATAGAAATGACTGGAATCCAGCCTCAGTATGGTTCCAGGCTTCATCAGAGTGCTCCTTTCCGATTCCTCTTTGTCACCTCTGGACAGTGTACCAGGGCTAGTGACAACCTTTCACTCCGTATCTTCAGTTTCCTTGTTGATTCTTAAATACCTTTGTTAAGGAATCTGTTGGAGGAACAGATCTATTTTTATTCATAATTACTTCTCCATCTGTCCTGGTATTTTCTATAAACAGAGATGAATGGCCTGCTTGTTAACCTATTTCAACCAGTCAACTATGCAGAGCCAAAATGTCTTTTAAAAGAGCAACAAGATTCTGTGAACATTCTGTTTCACAGGCAGATCTGGTAGTTAGCGGAGATTCTCAACACCATTCAGAGAAGGATAGCTTGAAAAATAACGTGGAAGGAACATTTCATTCACTATGATGAAATCGCGCATCATCTTTGAAATTTTTAAGGCAAGAAAAATGCTCAAATCAAATGTTGAATTTGAAGATTTTTGTCTGTGTGTACATATAAAAAGGGTTCTGCCTTCTATATGTTTCAAAACAATTTAAAGGTGAAAGGCAAGAGAATGATACTCTGTCTCAAACATTCATGTATTCCTCAATCTTGAATAAAATCCTTAACTTCTCTGTTATTCTAGTTTTCTGAATATAAAATGCTGGAATCTTACCAGAAAAGGTTGGTGAAAGGATAGTATAAGCTAATGGGAAATGTGTATAAAGAATTGCCCCAAAGTGTCAAGTCTTGTTATGATTGTAGCTAAAAATTTACTGCTGAGATTTCATAGCTACATTTAAACAAAGGAGCACAAACGACTGCTGGCTTCATGAAATCAAGTTTTTCAAACCAAAGACTGTGTAATATGTGGCTTTGTTAATTTTATTGTAAAGTTGAAGTTACTTAATATGTAGAAAGTAAATCCTGGCACTGTTTCTATGAAAATTAATTTCTGTGTCTACTTATATGTCTAACCATAAGCAATGAGTCTATTTTTTGTTTTATGGCTTGCTTTATTGTTTGGTTTGATACTCTTTCCTTTATTAGAGATAGATGTATATATACATAATTTTTAATGATTTGTTAATCCTTAAGTAGTTGTACGACACAAAAGTTCCTTCCTTCTATGTTCCTTCCTTCCTTCCTTTCTTTCTGATAATTATAGTAAATATTCTCTTCCCATTTGCTATCTCCTTTTTGTCTATCTTCTTAAAAATTTTAATCAAGCTCTCTAGTGACTACTTCGTTTTAGTTAATATATTCATTTAGTTAATATTTTCTCCACTGCACAAGTTATATATTTTCTTAAAGTAATATTTCTGCTTATTTTACCAATATGCTGTGTTCGCTAAAATGTCTTGTCACACTTTAATTCTTTAGACCCCATTGTCATTCGGTCTTTGGGTCTCGCATCAGGTTTCCAGGGCTAGTATAATGAACTGTTAGAAATGTGGTGGTTTACAAAAATAGAAATTTAGCCCAGTGCCCCTGGGTCGCATATGTAAACTTAATGACTCAAGAGGCTGGGATTTGAGGATAAAAAAGCCAGCCTTGGCAGGGAAGTCACGGAGAGTCATCTCCAATTAACCACCAGGAAACTAGAAGTGGTGCTGTGGCTCATGTGGTAGAGCATTCGCCTTGAGAAAAATGAAGCTCAGGAATAGTTCCTAGGTCCTGAGTTCAAGCCCTAGCACCAGTATGAAAGAAGGAAAGAAAGAAGAAGGAAGGAAGGAAGGAAGGAAGGAAGGAAGGAAGGAAGGAAGGAAGGAAGGAAGGAAGGAAGGCTGTTCTCTAATACTGCTGGAGTCCAGAAGCCCCAAATCAAAGTGTCTGTGAATTTGTGCTTCCCTTGAGTCCTGGAAGGAGAATCTGTTTCATTGTTCTCCTCCATTTTCTTATAGTTGTTGGCAATCCTTGGCATTGACTTGAAGCTGCTCCACTCTATCTTAATTCTGCTTTCACATTGCAGTCTGCACATGTGTGTCTGTGTTGGATTCTTCTCTTCTAATAGGACAAAAATCTTATTAAATGAGGATCCAACTTAATCTAGCATTGTCTCATATTATGTAACTATGTAGGTGAAGACTTCATTTTCAAATACATTCAATTTTGAGTCTCTGAGTGAGTGTGGATTGTGGGGTTATGTGTATGATTACAGAATCAAAGTTTCTGTCTCCTGAATATTATTCCTGGACTTTTTGAAGAAGGGTTACTATTGCAAACTCTTGTTTCTTTGTATAGGCTCTACTTTTCTATCTATTTGCATGCATTACTCCTTCCCCCACCCCATTTTAGTTGAAAATGAGAACTTTAAACAGTATCATCATCAATACTGGAAGTTAGGTTTGCCTTACCCTGTTTTGGTCGTCTTTGTTAGCTTTGTTAGTATTATCTCTAAAAGCCATTTTGTATGTCTGTACTCTTCCTCATGTATGGCAATGAAATTTTTTTGGTTAGTTTGGTGGTTGGATGATTCCACAGAGACTTTCAGAATTGCTTGGAAAGAATAATTCTCCTAGCCACTGCTGATAGGTTCTGTGTTTGTGTTCAGACTTACCTTCAAGACTCAGCCAGACACTTGATAATTCTGTCTTATCGCACATTGTTTGCTTAAACAGAGCAAGGTTGTCTGGAGGTGAGAGCTTATGACCTTGACATGCTCTTATGAGCACGTATATAGCTTCATTCACGAGACTTTCTAAACTCCGTTTGTTTTCAACATATGCTCTGATTTTATATATTTGTTTGTTCTCTGTCTATAGTACTGGGTAAATTGAGGCATGTCCAAGTCTTCTGAGAAATACTAGATAATTAAAATAATGGCAGTTCTGCAAAAATGGAGACTGATACATATTTTGCTCCAGCTACAGCTTTCCTGGAGCCTGTACCGTTATTAGCAAGGCTTTGAGGTAACAGAGCTGGGAGAATCTGTAGATGAGACATGGCCTGTTCCACAGAATTTTCTGTTCTTATCAAGACTAAACTGACTTTATGGAGTAAACCCTGCATAATTGCAGGCCCTTTGGTTAATTTCCCAAGTTTAGAAAAAGTCAGTGCTGCTAGCCCTTTTTTTTCCTTTTCCCAGCATTCCCAGTATTGTTACAGCATGGGAATGTTTCAGTAGCCTTTATTCTGTCATGTCCATTGATATACATTTTCAGATAGATAAAATAAATTCTGTACTTCATTCGAATCAGAGACAATAATCTGTCTCAAATTTTGAGTTTTTAATTTGGCTGTGTATAATGCACATTGTTCAGGAAATACGCAACAAAAGCAAGCTCTATTCTTGACCTCGGGAAGACTTGGGTTCTTGATTATCATCACTGTGATTCTGTGGATGGTAGAGAGAAACTAGCTGTTCTCAGTTTCATTGTGAAAGACTTATCCCTCAGAAATGCTAGCCAAAATAATAGCAGCCAATTATTTCCAAAAATCATTTAACCCAAAATGTGTTGAGTTCGTTATTTCCCAGAATTGCTGTTTTCTATCTGTGAATTTTTTGTAAATGCAATTCATTCAGTATACAATTTCAAATTCATATTTTATTAGTCTTTTCACTATGATGAATCAAAATGGAATATATTATTCCAAATAATATTGGTTAGATCCATTAATATTGAATCCAAGTATGATAAAGACCCTGGGTTAAGTTTGAAAAGTATAATTTATTAAGAATTCAAAAGCAAATTGAATGTAGAAAAAGAAACTAACAAGAAAATTAGTGTTGTTTACAATCAAAGGTTCTCCATTTTTACATGTGTAAGTCGCTTTTCACACTGATTCTGTGAAGAGGCTAATAGACCTCCTCTTTTACTACTTTAGAAAGGAAAACTATAAATATTATGACCTAAATCACACGCGTATCAATGGACAAAAGACACCAAATAGCAATTTGTTCCTATCCTGTCTTCTCAATAATACTTAGATTTAGAAAATAGCCTTAATTTTACATATGTCTCTTACCTATTTAAGTATCCATTACGGTTAAATTGGTAGGAATGACTTCTCCAATTAGCTTTATTCAAATTAATAATTATTAATTTTAATACTTAAATAAGCACATTAATGAAGATATATCATATTCATAAACTGCTTTGTTGAATAACAACTCCTTTGTACAACTACTTAAAGATAATAAAAGGATCTCTAAAAAAAATTACTCTAAATCTCCCTAAGATTCAATCTCATTAGCTGTTATGATATGAAGACATGTCCCAAGCAAGCATCCAGCTAAATATGTATATGTGAATGGCACACTCTTCTTTTGAATCCTTGTTCAGCTACCATTTAAAAGGATAACATTACTTATAAGGTTCTATAATGACTCTTCTGTGTGAACTAGATGAGGAAATTGTCAAATTGATGAGATTATAATTGCTGGCCAAGGGATTAAAGTGAGATTACACATGATGGACTAGTCTGAAGTTCGGTAAACAAGTTTCAACATTTCTAGGCACCCTAGATAAAACACTGCTTCTGCAAGTTTACTGCACCGCCCTACACACATGATGCAAGTTTTACTCTGACAGAGTAAAGAGAAGTTGGGATCCTCCTTAGGAGTAAAACAACAAAATAAAGTTCACACAGTTGTCAGGTGAGTGGGTTAACATGAGGAAACACTCTACAGTATCACAAATTTATTCTCAATAATGAAAAAACCATCCATATTTTCACATTCCTCACCTGTCTTAAGGGCATTACAATATTCAAGCACATAGATACAAGGAAGATCTTCCCCCAACATCCACATTACCCTTAACTAAAACACAAAATCAAAGTGAGACAAAGTAGAAACCAAGCCACGAATTGCAGAACTTAGTAAGAAAACCCACCTAGGAGCATTTGAAAAGCCCTTCCCGCATTAGCCTAAGAACCACTAAGTTGTCCTCATCTCGGCTGAAAAGAATGATGCCACATTGAAGATAAATGTATTTTCTTTCTTACCCGTAGTCTTTCCTTTATTACATATAAATTAATGGTCCAAGTTATTTTTTTATTTTTTTTACTTCTTAGAACTAAAAGATAAGTCAGAGAGTGAAACACTGTGTTCATTCTTTCTTTGACTTACATAGCACGATCATGTTTCCTTACTTCATAGAAGTTAAGGAAGACAAATAAATGAATATCTTAATCATATTTAAAATACATCTTCTCTGTAAGAAAGCGTGGTGCTTTCTTTCTGTTAAACCAATGTTTAGGTGAGAAAGAAAATGATTGAGTTTCAGTAATCATGAAATTTCACTCGCTAACGTGTGTGTGTGTGTGTGTGTGTGTGTGTGTGTGTCCACTGCTTACAAAGACCACCAGTAAAATTGCTAACATTGGACAATTGTTCTAGAATATGAAGTTACAGATTCTTAAAACATTCTTCTCAGCAGTTTATCTTCCTAAAGCTTTGGCACAAATATAAACAAATATAAAAATTGAATGATATTTATTTGTATTAAAATTACCCCAGGAGGTTCAGGACTGTGCAGTGGCTTCAATATAAATTATATTAACATATGTTTTCAAAATTAAATTTTAAGTCCCCTGTTTAATGTCACAGGTACCGGAAATATTTGCATTTTCCTGTGTCATGGATTCAGCCTCAAAGTGACTGACTGAGTGAGTCACTGAATGATGCTACAGATTTCTAGTCAGAAATGCTCTCAGTTGTAGGATCTGCTCTAATTTACAACTTCTGGTAAATTCTCTGCTGGGGACTCAAAGGCAAGGGAGATCGTGAATGCCGCAATCGAACTTCCCATTTAAATATTGACTTTTCAAAATCATGCAGAATCTACACATAGTATTTATTCAGGAAAATATTTTACATAAATTCTTGATATTTTACTGGCTATCCACTCGGCTGTTCATGACAGAAAAATCTTCAAATAACTACAATGGCCACAGTGAACAAAATACAATAAAATGATGCATGGAAAAATAGCAATCATCTGGCGGTGGGGGTGGGGGTGGTGTTTGGTTTTACTTTTGGTTTCTTGTAGTGGAGTAAACTGGGGCATAGAAATGGAGAGAAGATGGTTAGACAAATGTAATCGTGCAATTTCGTGTACATTATGGGGAGAATGAACTCCGAAACTTGATGGCAGGAATGGAAGAGAGAAACTGGAAGAAAATGAAGGAAGAGCTGATGGTTTCTGAAACAGAAATTACTCATTACCTCATTAGAAATAAAAAATGGTAACTCCTCTGTCCAACACCTGAATAATAACAATAACAATTATGCTAAAATAGCAATCATTATTATGTTGGAATAACTGTAAGACTATAGCAAAGAAGCATTGATGGCAAAGGCAAGTAGTAACAAGAGTTTGGCAGACATAATGAGATGCAAATGACAGGAGTTATTTCTGCATTTAATTTTCAACATAGTTTTAAAAATCAATACATTATACTTTGGAGATAGGAGTACTAAGTGCAAACATACTTACAGAGAGAAATCGAAAACTTGCTAAGTATAAGGCCAGCCCAAGCCAAAAATAGACCTCACTAGTGTTTTTGAAATGGGTTCATCATGGGAGAGGAACATGAGATTAAATCAGCTTCTCACTGTTTTCAACCTGACACATTGATTCCAAGTAGCTGTACAAGTTGAGCAAGTTCTCAAGTGCTTCGACTTCACCTGATGAAATAATATTCCCTAGACCATCTTGAGTAAGAGAATGGAAAGAACATTAAGTCTAAACCATAATATCCTGGTGGGAAACCTTTGGACTGATTTATGAGTCAAATTGTGCCAAAGCAAGTCATGGAAAATCATAACTTGGCACTAAGTGTATATCTAATTCTTATGCAAATGCAAATTAGGAAAGTGTTTTAAAAACTAACAAAAAACAAAAATGACCAACTTTAATTACAAAGACTCTTTGATACTAGAAAAATACAGAAACAATAACAAGCAATGGAAATTTTTATTGTTTTTTTTTTTAAGATAATGGCGAGGTTCTCCCTAGCAAATCTTATTGTGCCATCTGTGGTAATAAATTTAAAACTTCTATCCTAATGCATCATTAAAATTTTATCAGATCATAATCCAAAGCATGAGGACTTAAAATTATTTTAGCTGAATAATGTATACTAAAATAGATATCATTCGTGTTGAAGTAAAAATCCAGCCCCCAGCTAATGTGCGTCAATGGATACATAACCATTGTGAACTCAAGCACTGCTCTCAACAGAAGAAAAATGTTCTGCCATTTTTGCAGATGTTGTCCACTGTGGATTCTTTAAGATATCCAAGCATGTTACATGAGTCTAGAGCTAATTTCTCCATGAGTTGTGTCTTGAATGTCCATTATCGTGATGAAAGAATGGGGAAACAAAATCTCTGATTTCTAAGGCCTTTCATGCCGTGTGGAGGAGGGGAGGCGGCAGTGGTGGTGGTGGTGGTGGTGGTGATGGTGGGATGAAGAAAAAGAAATGTATAAACATCAAAATTAAAATACACAGTCAGGACTCAGTGGAGATTCCAAGATTAAGAGGTATATAGATTTGGTTTCCAGGACACCTCTGGCCACATGGCAGCATGGAGGAAGAATGCAGCATGGGAAGGGGAGAGGAGTGAGTGGTCATCTTGGTCTAGCCTAACACTCTGCTTGGCCTGCGAAGGCAGAGCTCACAGGGGTCTGAGTACCTCACACCCCACTCCGAGAGGTCCCCGGACTTCAAAACAACCACAGTGGGAGCTACACTTCTAAACCTTTGGGGGACAAGCAAAACCAAAGTTACACCAAAAGGTGACTCATTAGACAGGACCACACGGAATGAGAACAAGGGGGCAGTGAGATCATGGAGGAAACATTTCTAGATCTTGAAAACCTTAAGGCTCAAAGTAATAGCTGCTGCTGGATGGAGTTTGAAGTGTTAGAAGAACAAATCCTTCCGTTGAAATAGGGGGATGTTTGGAGCCACAGCTTCCTGTGGATTCACAGATTCTGAGTTTGTGGACAGAGGAAGCCACCTGCATAAGGCCCTGAAGCAGCCCCACTCAGTGCTCTGGCTTAAGACTCATGGATTATACATACATTTGATATATTGTTTCGCGTCCATGTGCGTATGTGTGCATGTGTATGTATATATATAAGCATATGTATATACATAATCAATGGAATCATATGTAACCTATTTTTCTTTGTTGATAACTTTCAGTGGCAATTTGAGCTCTGGTCTTTGCTTTATCATTTGGTTACTGACACCATGAGTTTTCCTCATTAGGCTCAGTTTGGTGAATTTCCTGACATTATATCAAGTTATTTTTAGCTTTCTTCTTGCTCAATAACAAGTGACAGCTTCTCAAGGTTGTTAGCTCTGAAACTTACAAAGGACTGAAATAAAGTAAAGCAGAGAGCAGAGGCATGCCTCTAAAAATGAAGATGCAGTGTGTTGAAGAACAGAAAATTATTTATGTCTCATTTGTAGTTTATTCAGAGAGCTAAAAACCTGAGGAGGAATATGCCTGTATATTGACTTTTTTGGCAGTTATGGGGCTTGAACTCAGGGACTGAGCACTGTCTTTGGACTTTAATCAAGGCTAGAGCTCTACCAATTGATCCACAGCACCACTTCCAGCTTTTTTCTAAGTATGTGGTACCAAGGAATCTAACCTGGATCTTCATGCATGCTAGGCAAGCACTCTACCACTAGGCCAAATTCCCAGCCCCTGTATATTGACTTTTTACCCTTAAAGGTAAAAGAATTCAGAATGTCATATTAATTGGACACAATTTTTGGAGGCTAACTTTTATGATATGCTGGGTTATATCACTTATATAGTATCTAACTTTGCTCCTTATTTAGCATCAGTATGCTTTCTGCTGAAATAAAATGATTGAAGAAAAAAAAGAAAAGATTTCTAGGTCTACGAGTAGTCGTGTACAAAATGTATGTCATCCAAAGTGACGTGCTTTCAAACAGCATGATATGTGCCATCCAACATATTTAGACAATTTTGAAATTAGCTTTATTTCTCAAAATGTCCAAAGTAGATTATTTAGTCAGAAACAAACTGAAATGTGGAAAAAAAACACCCTACACACTCTCAATGAGGCTGTAAATTTCTGTCCTAGTGATTGCCAGAACTTGACATAAAATGTTCCATCTAATCTTGTAGGTAATTCTTGGCCACCTTCCACAGCTGCAGGTTTGCTGATGTGCCAAGAAAGTCAGATTGACAGACTCCTCGTGTGGTCACAGGACCCACCATACCACGGGGGCTTCTGAAATTTACTCGTTATGATGGCTTCCCTCAAAAGTTTATCTGCACATGTAACAGACTCGGTACCATAGGCCTAGATGAGCACATAAGTGTGTATATAAGGTATTTCTATGTGTGCATGCGTTTCTCCACAGGCAAATGTACATTGTTCAAGAAAACTCCAAATTTTCCAAAGTTGAAATGATAAAATCACAGAATTTTAGAAGATTGTTTTCATGCTAGATGTTTCTGCATGTACACAGGCAAGGCTCGGTTACTTATACCTTGAAATATGCCAGTGGGGGAAATGTCTATGTAGATAATGGAGTATAACGGAGTTCTTTGCATTTTTTTCTTCTTCAGTCTGCCTCTCAGTTCAGTATCTCCCTTTTTACTCAGTGAGCTCTATGACTCTTGGAGATTTTAAAGAGTTCAGCAAAATACATGTATTATAAGATTCTTCCAGTTCACAAGGACAATGAATGGGTCACAACGAGAGGTATATGTATATACATATGTATATGTGTGTGAATGGAAAATGAGATATCTTCCTTAATTCTGTCAATGAATCTTCAATAAAATGAGTGAGTTCATGTGAATAGTACCAAATTGTACGTTAGCATAAGCAGCACGGAGAAGAGATAGGGATTGGTGATAAAGAACTAGCTTAGTCCAGCCATTTAGATTGTAATCAATGTTAGAAAGCAATTTAGAGAAAAGGAAACAATTTATTTCCTGGCAAAAGCAACTAATTTTTAATTTTGCATGCTTTACCTTTGAACATTAAAGAAACAAATCATCGTATAGATTGACCTTTGTATATACAGATACACAAATGTGCAAGACAGGTCTCTTGGGTCAATGGATTTATGTCTCCTTTTTTCTCGTGTGTCGCTCTTACGAATGACTATAGTATATGCAGATAATGTAATAATTAGAGGTAAGGGTAAGTTTGGAACAGACCCAGGTGTAATTGTGGTCTAGTCTCACCTTAAAAACAGGATGTTGTCAACTAAATGATTCACATGACTCCAGGGCTGAAAATCAGGATTGGCTGGTGTTTGAGGTCTTTCAACCATGGTACTCTACTCGTGGGATATGTGTGACTGAGATTATCTAACACCAACACAGGACATTGTTTTCAGCCAGGAGGAATTAGCTCGCAATTCATCCTTGGCTTTTGTTGTCCCTTGATTCCTGTCTGATAAATAACAAAGGAATTTACACACTTGTTGGTCCATCTCATAGCAGTCAGTAAGTGAAGAATCAGGGCACACTAAATGTGCTTGCCAATATATAATACATAGAGTAAATACACCCAGGAATACATATAGATATAAGGACAAACAACATTAGCCTGGAGTAAAATTAAAATAAGATGTTGAAGAAAATATCACATACAGAAATCTAAGTAAAAACCAGATGTATAATTAATGCAATTAATTTTCTTCCTTCTGGACTGTGCTATATTTCTTTTCAAATGATTCCTAGAGTTTCAGAACAAGTGATTTATTTAAAAAAACACTCTTTAATTTGGGGAAGTGCCTATTTATAGTATGTCTGTGGAAAGTCAAGTGACTTTTCAAGGACCTGGCTTTTCATCTATAAATTGAAACAGCTAACATAGAGTGTTTAAAAATTATTTTTACAACACCTCAAATTGTACATTTGTGGCTTGCTGTCCACTTTTTACATTCTGGGAGAATGTAAGTCCTTTCTATTTTCCTTTTTAAGATTTCCCTTCCCTGATGCAGCAACATTCTCCTTTTACTTACCACAGTGCGGTATGACTGCTTCCTTCCCTGCTGCAGACGTGAACACAGAATTTCAGAAAAACAGTGTGGCTGAGAGTTACTATGGACACTCCGAAGATGACGAGTGTCCTTCTGAAAGAGCGATTGTAGGCTCGAGGACTCCTCTTGTATGGGGAAAGTCCAGGAGAGAGAAAACCAGCAGAGAACGTGAACCTCCAGGACAACAGGACAGCAGGGCCCAACCTAGGATCCTTAGCTATTTTTCATACCTCTTCCTTCTCCTCATTTTTCTTTCTTCTCTTCCTTCCTGTCTTTCTCTTTTCTTTTTCTGCTCTTTAGTCTTTTCTTCTTTTCACTGTTTTCTAACTAGATTGGATGACACTCCCATTTCAAAAAGCAAGGGAACAGGAGCTTGATATCTTTTTTTTTCTGTTCCCATGACTACCAGAAAATGTTGGCTATGTCTTTAGTTTAGTGGGAAGATGTGCATCTATTCATTTCAGAACATACATTTTAGAAATTTATTTGGAAACTAACACATACTCTACATAAATATAAATATATAGGTATCATGAATGTGTGTGTATGAATGTATGTGAAATGCAGAGAAATTCCGAAAAGAAAACAATGCAGGAAATGTAATGAGTATTTATTTAATAGAATGACTAAAATGGTGAGCATTATTTATCCATAACTTCAGCATCTCTAACAACATCCAAGAAGCAAAGCTTTTTTTAACCGGAACAAGCTGTGTAAAAGACCTTGGCCTCTCTTAATTACCAGTCTAAAGTTACAGACTTATTTGGTAATAGTAAAACCAGCATGAGTGCATCGTTCAGTCTGACTCTGCTCTCTAAGATTGCTGGGGATGGTGGTGTAATGCTGAGCAGAATACAAAGATACTGAGAAAAAAAGTGGACATGCTAAGAAAAGACAAATGAGTCAAGAAAATATTTCATTACTTTAGGAAATTAAAGTGAAATGTTTTCTTTTTCATTATCACAGTTATAACTGGAGTTGGTACTTTACGCATTCTTTCTTCTTCCACACCAGTGTTTCCTATCCCATGCATGTATAGGAATAATGAAATGTACAGGCTTGCAATATGAAAAGCTGGGATGACATGTAGAGTGAATATTAAGAACCAATTCCTTTCTGACTCATGTCATTACCTTGTTTTTTCCCCCCATTCTAGCTAAATACACCATGACCACTTTATTCTGTTGCAGGAATTATCTTTGGCTAGATTAGAGTTAAGCCTTAAAACAAATTATTCCAATTAATAAAATGAATAGAGAAGTCTTTAATGTCACTTGTGTGAAACGACTTCTGATGTTACTAATAAAAGTGCCACATGATTGAGACCCACACAAACTCACACACATAGAACATACACAGTCACACATGTATGCACATTTACATACGCCCATGCAAAAAAAAATCATTGGACTCTTTGTTGGTGGTAGTGGTTGTCGTGTGGCTTGAACTCAAGGCCTTGGTGCTGTACCTGAGCTCTTTTTGGTCAAGGCCACCCTTCTATTTCTGGTGTTCTGGTGGCTAATTGGAGATAAAATTCTTTCAGACTTGCCTACCTAGGCTGACTTTGAGCCACAATCCTCACATCTCCACTTCCTAGATTACCTAGCATTACAGACACCCACCGACACCCAGCTTCACTGGATTCTTAATGTCTTTACTTGTTAATTTCATGGAAACCATAGTAATACTTTACCACCCTTTTTGCTCAATAATAAATGCTCACTATAAAATAGAATTTAAAAAACAAAATGGAAATGAAATGTCCTGATTTCACACTTTTGTATAAAAATAACCTACAGAAAGATCAGAAAGTATAGCAGCCCACACATGCAAAATCAAATGAAGAGTGGGAATCAAAATATTTTGAAACTAACAAAGATAAGGGGAGAATGATGATATGTGAGTAAATGTACTTGAGCCAGGAATATCACTCAAGCAGTGAGACGTAGTAATAAACCACTCAGGTACCTTGACATGTGTTTCTGTGAGCCAGAGGGAGTCTAAAGATATTCTTACTGTGGAAAAGACTGGTAGGCTGGGTAGACATTCTGTACACCTGGACAAAACTGTCAGTGTTTCAAATCTTGCATACCGAGGAGAGCATTATAAACCACTTTCCACAATTGCAAACCAGATGGTCTGTACTGAGTCTATTCCAATGCTGTCAGGCATAAGAACTAAAGCATTTTGAGACACTTGTTAAGTTATTCAAGTTATTATACACACAACAAAAAATTGCTTTCATTTCCAAGTCCAAAAACAATGCACTTTAAAATTTGCTACTGTTTTCTAAAGTTCCTTGTTTTCCCAAGATGGAACCCATACATTAGGACTGGATACTGGCACCAGCTTTGCTTCAAATACATCATTTAAATTTCCTAACAAGCAGATTTCAGTTAGGAAGAAATAGAACTCACTGAAATATCAAGAGTGTTGGCAATTTCTAAATCTACATAAACAATTTCACATAGTTTGAGCTAGAATAGACACATTTACTAATATGGAAGTAAACTATAATTTGAGCTATCACGTATCTCTGTTTACATTGATGGATTTAAAAATATTCAAATATCAAGCATGAATATTTCCAAATGTATTTCCTATTTAACAAATAATTGTTTACAGTATTAAAAGGGAAACATTTCTTAGATTCTTAAGGATTACATAAGCAAAGAAATACTAGACAGATGCAAAAGAAAATGATTCAGAAATGAAGCTGTTCTCAAAATCAGTAAAACATGAGAGAACCAAAGTCATCAAATGAGCAAGAGGAATTTACTTTTTATTGATGTCCCGCATCAATTTTTACACAAAAAATTTAGTGTAATACTGTTTAGTCAAACAGCCAGCTATTAACTGTAGCTTTTGTTAATTAGATGCAAGTTCTCTTATTACCTGCCCCCCCAAAAAAGAAAAAGAAAAAAAAACTCAGTTGTTCTAAACAAAATTATACTTGTATTGGTTTGGTGTTTGGGACCCAGTACAGGAACCTGGTGCAAAATAATGGATTCAAATGATTTGAGTTTACAGTGGCCTACTTGACACAGAGAACAAATGAAAATTTACACTGCTTGGAGTTTGTATTTTAATAAGGAAAACAAACAATAAACAATCAAACACATTCCTACTCCCTGAATCTTGAACTTCTGAATTCTGGCTTTGTAAAGAAACCATGGTAATACATTGGTGATTGATTGATAATAGACCACTCATCCAGAAAAATGTTCACTTTCTATAAACATTGACATCATATAGTACTAAAGTGAATCTTCGAAACCTCACTCCTCTACTCTAACAGACTAACCACTTTCAGGATGATATGCAAATACCAGTGACTTCAGAGAGTGTAAATACAGTCAGTCTGTTAAAAAAAAATTGCTCCCTGTATACTTGCTCTCTGTGTACAAACTACTCTACCCCAACAAATACAATGGTAAATCAGGCAATCTGTAAATCTAAAGTTGATAGAACCTAAACAAGCACTTTTATCAAGTATACACGGGCTTTTTTGTCCAGTACGGATAGTCTAGTGGACTAAATGGTTCATGAACAGTCTTAAGACTCATGGCATGAATGCTTGAAATCCTTATGCATCTCATCAAAGAGTTTTATGGACTATACTTTAAATTTGTTGCCCCGAGGTCACAATTTACCGGTAGCATTCTAGATTTGATCTTTGCAACATGAATACTTTTCATGCTCTGACAGATAACACAGTGGTTTGTAATTTGTATCCAGTAAGTGCTGGCTAGTTTTGGTACACCGCCCTATATTTCCAGCTAATTTGCTTCTACTTTTTCCTTATTGCACGAAGCTAAGAGAATTCCTTTTTACACATCGAATACTTTGGAATTCCCCTAGGCCAACTCCACCAACGTTCTGGTATATTTCTTAAGTTTTTGAGGGAACTAAAGGCATCTATCTAACTTTCTAATATTAAATAATAAGAATTGGCTTTCCCCCAGTTCTGCTAAATTACCATTTACAATTTCCCTGACATCCCTTCATATTTTTTCCCATCATCTAAATGGTAAATCAATGCCACCTATTTTAATTTTCTCTCACAGAGGTGTCTAACCTCCATTACCAAATTCTGTTTTGGTCATCTAAAGCTGTGACTTGAAACTGAGGTTATTTTCTCCATACATTATGAATAAAGGGAAGTCTCACCCATCGGGCTCCAGTCCGTTCCCAAGCAGGCAATGAACCTGAACCGGCAGTCTGACTTCCTTGTTGACTTGCACAAATGCTGTGGGGACTGGAACTAGCGATGACCTGGATGTTCAGCTTGGGGCAGGGGTGGGGTCCCTGGACCGCATTCTCTGTGTAATGTAGCTCTCTCCAAGGGACCACTTTGGCTTTCTTTAGGGACTTAATGGTAGCTAGGTTTCTCTGTAGATGCTCTGATAACAAGGAGAAACGCCATATCCTGGAAATTGGCTGAGGTTCACTTTCACAACATTCCACTAGCAAAATGTTATATCCAGAATATGTAAGGCTTGGGTACCTTGCTTAGGCCATGCACCTTGAACAAAGATCAAAGGATTAAGTAGGGCCAAACCAACCCAAGGCCCAGATAGAATACAGGAAGATGGAAGACAGCATTTCAAGAGAGGCACCCTCCCCAGACACACAGTCTACAAAGATAGACAGAAGAATGAATCAAATTCAAATAGAAGGGGCTGTCGCCCAGGTCACAGTTAAGGAAAGATTGGAAGAGACATTGATTGATCTATTGAGAGAATGGGATTTTATTAGTTTGTTGAGTGATCCTGGTCCAAGTGTGGTGCTGTTAGAAGTGCCAATCTGCCTCTCACATTGGAAGTAAGCAGTTGATAGACCCTACATTTTCTTCTAAATGAGATCTGCTGTCGTCTTATTCCATATGCTTACTAGGGGACAGTGTAGCAGTGGGTCAGTTTGCATAGTCCTCAGACACTGATTTTCATATGGCACGCACTGTGGGGAAAATCTATCTAAATTAGCCTGCTAATTGACTCCACTTTCCAGTTCATTTTCTTAGCATCAAGGTGGCCCTTTGCAGCTATTATGTTTGATTCAGTTCTGAAGAAGCTTGCCCTATAGCTTAGTAGAATTCAATGTTAGTAGCCAGTATGAGATACGAAATTATAACAGCTGTGGCTTTATGAGTCTCTCAAATTACACTAACATTTTAATAAATACTGTGAAAATAGCCATGTCCATACCAGGAAACTGCTGGGAACATAGAAATCTAAATTCCAGCTCCTTTCTTGTTTGTTTATTGCACTACTAAGTTTTATATTTTGTATCTTTCTAATTGAAGGAAATTCCTATGGATGTTTGATTATATATATGTATAGATATGCAAATATATATAATATATATATCTTCCAAACTGTGGACTAGGAACGTAGCCTACTGATAGTGTGATTGCCTGGAATACAGGAAACCCTGGGTTCAATTCCTCAGTACCACATACTCAGAAAAAGCTGAAAGTGGTGCTGTAGCTCAAGTGGCAGAGGGCTAGCCTTGAGCAAAAAGTATCCAAGAACAGGGCCCAGGCTTGACTTCAAGCCCCAGGACTGGCCAAAAAATATTATAAAACTTCCAGATTGTTACTCATAATATAACCAAGGATAACATACTGAATGAATATATTTACAACAGACACATACATATATCTATATAATTTATATACAATCTGTATCGATATGTAGGTAAATGCATATCTGTGTGTATATATGCCTGCATACACATAATAGCTATAGTTATAGATAAAATAACCATAGGTATGCATGCAAAAGAACCAAATGAAATAGGTACAGAACTCTCAATGTCACAAAGCTAGTAAGGATTTCATTCAACAAAAATGAAATCCATTTCTTGTCTCTCTCTGTCTCTCTAATATTCTTTACTCTCCATAACATTCTAGGAATATTGAAAACAAATGTGACTCAAAAGGAGAAAGAGGAAGAAAGTTCAACAAATCTGGAGACTTTTTATTTGTCTCAAACAGAAGAGTTATGGGAGGGAAAAGAGTATCCCAAAAGGACTCCTGATTGAAGGGAAATGACACTAGAAGCTATCTTTCAACTTCAGTGTGAAAGACAATGAAAATGGTACATGTAGAATATGCAAATGAAAAATGTAGATCATGTTCTCCTGCTAAAAACTTCAAAGCTTGTATAATTTTGAAAACAAAAACTCAAATATTTGGAGAAATGAGGCAATGTAGGTTCAATACAACATGTATGGTAATTATACAGTGAAAGGCTAAATTGTGCTATTTGGTTGTAGTCTATGTTACATTTTGTACCATGCTAAGTCAGAGAAGGCTGTAATTCTAGACATGTGTATTTTAATAATTGGTCAACCACTTGAATGGAAATAAAAACAGAATGCAGAAAATTAAATCATGGCAATAAATATATCTGGCAAATATCATGTAACCCTTATATTAATTACAATAAAAATATATGAAAAAATAGATACCCAATGATATTTTTTCCAGTACCAAACAAGCCTCACACCTACTCTGCACACTTGTTTCTCTAGGGCTCTATCACTTGAACCCTGCCTCTAACTCAACTGTTTGTTGCTGGTTTGGGGAATATTTTGGACTTTTCTGCCAGTGCTGGCATGGAACTTGGATCCTCGAGATCTCATCCTGTTGGGCAGCGAGGGTAACGTGTGAGCCATCAGTGGTCAGTTAATGGACCACTCTTAATGACCTAGAATCAACTGTCCTTATTAATGAGTTACATGAAAATATTTCATTTCAAAGAGCTGCCTGCAATTCTTGTCTTTATGTTTCAAATGCCAGTTAAGCACTTCTTGCCTATAGCTCACCAAGGAGCTGACTCCTGGGAAGTAAGGAGCAAAATCTTCTTCTGCCTTCTATAACTGAATAAGTTAACAAGTGGTAGAGGTCTACTAGAGAGGCACATATAACTTACAGTGAAAGACAGGAATTTTCTGTGCTGATCCTCCTCATTATTGCTTTAGTAAAATCCTCCTAAATCTAAATTTGTCCATTTGTTTAACATCCAGGAGTATATAGCTGTATTTATAGCAAGCCTAAGCTCTATAGGCTGACACAGGCCATGCTTTTTGAAGAATGACTTGCTAGAAATTTATTTTCAACTCAGCTTCAACTTCAAAATTTAACATACTGACTAACGTTACAGACAACTTTAGTGAAGTGGGGACATTTTTAGTATTTTAGAATTAACCTTTCAGAATGGAAAAGAGAAAGAGAGAGGGAGGGAATGAACGAGAGAGAGAGAGAGAGAGAGAGAGAGAGAGAGAGAGAGAGAGAGAGAGAGAGAGAGAGAGAATGAATGGCGGTTACTCATGATATTTCCATGAGTCTTTCAAGTCATTCGTGTTATTTTTCCCTCATCCCTGTTGAATTGGTTCCTGTGATTCAAGTTCAGACATAACAGCATGGCAAAGCTCTTGAGAATAGATGTATAATGCTGGTCTGAAAGTGTGGCAAGCAGTCTGAAATGATGCAGATATTTGCATGTACAGCAAGTTGAGAAATACAAGCAAAAGCTGCCAAGAAGCCTGTAAAATAGATTAAGGTTGTTTATATTCAAGAGGAGGTTAATGTCTTCAAAATACAATTGGCAAACACAAGGCAGTGGCTAGGGAGGAAGCTGGGTTTATGCACAATTGAACACATTGATTCCTAAACAATATGGGAAGCTTAGTTGGCGTGGCCTTAGCAAACCATTTCCTCACAGTTTATCTATGGAGATGTGGGCAGCTCTAAGAACTATTGACCAAACGATTTTCTGCAGGCTTTGCCATAAACCACAGGGTGAAGCCGATTAAGAGGTAAGGAACTTGGAAAGATAACTTAAGTATCTCAGTGGAAATGTGCTAATTGGACTTGGAAATGAAAGGAATATTTGTTTCATTACAATGATTGATAAAACCAGAATCTCGCTTTAGTATACAAACATGAAATGTTTAAAGTTTACTGAGCACCAAAGCGTGGCCTAGTGGTAGAGTGCTCGCCTAGCATGCATGAAGCCCTGGGTTCCATTCCTGTATACCACATATACAGAAAAGGCCAGAAGTGGTTCTGGAGCTCAAGTGATAGAGTGATAACCTTGAGAAAGCCCAAGGTCAATGCCCAGGCTCTGAGTTCAAACCCCAGGACTGATAAAAAACTTACTGAGTGAAACATCTAGAAACTTCTGAGCATAGATTTATCTATGATGGTATTAACAATTATTCCATGTCAGCTATGAATATTGTGTTATGGTTCTATTCCATCAAATATTTAATCTTTGTTGATTTGTAGCAATCAAATGTCTGGATTTTTTCAGAATAATCTAAAAATGGAAAAGAAAAAGAATGGGTCTATAGGTAAAGCTAGACTGGCTATGAGCTGAAATTATGTGACGGAAAACAATTGCCATAGACCTTTGTAGATCAATCACATAATTTTTTTAAAAAAATCCATAATAAGGTAGAAATGCTTGAGGGAAGGAATCTTAGTACTTGCTTAATGAGGCTTATGCTCTAAAACTTCATCTAAAAATTGGAAACACAGAATTTACAATGTCAATCTCACATTATTCAATAGAAACAGGGGACTTCTTTGGCAAATGTTTGAAAGTGGATTTAATTACTTAATTACTGAGAGATTATTTTTCTCAAAACATTTACCAATTTTCTTTCTTGCTCTCCTGTCTTTTCCTCCTACTCATCTACTCTCATGTTCTAACATTTTCCCTTGGTTTTCACAGGAGATTTCACCCAAATCCTTAACATTTTACATGATGGGAAACAGAATCTGTTTGACTACTTTGTACTCAAACCGTTCATCTGATAATGCTACCAAAGGCCCATAGGTCCTCATGATACATTGGAATTTTTTAAGAAAAAAAATCTAGTATCATATGCCTGTAGTACCAGCTACACAGACACTCAGTTAAAGAGCAAGGTTCAAGGTTGACCCAGGAAGAAAAAGAAAAATCACTAGACTATTAGCTGAAAAATAATTCAAAGCAAAATCAGGATCATGGCTCAAATCATAAGAAAATCTCCCTAGCAAAGGCAAGGCCCTGAATTCAAAGGCCTGTACTGCCAATAAATAAAAGTTTAAGAAAGAAAATAAAATTAGCCTCAGGCTTACTAGGAATCTTATTTATTTTAATTGTCAAAGTAACAGATTATGGAAATTACTCTTACTAACCTACTTCAAAAAGTTTAGTCATGTAAAATGCATTCAAGTTTGTACCATTTTTAATCTCTTTTATTGAGGGGAATGTTCAAAGTTTCTTCTGTTCCATTTTTTACATACCATAGAGAAGTTAATGGTGAAGGGAGATAACCATATTGTTGTTTTCCACAACTGGATTACTCTGGCATATTCTTGGGAAAAAAATTGAAAGTTAGAGTAAATGAGATTTGAGTTCAGATCTTGGGTAAACCTACGTTTCCAAAATCCTTGAATGCCATTTTCTCAAAAGGAAATTAGAAAATGCATTATCTCATCAATAAATTGTTCAAAGGGCTAAATTGAATGAGAAAATGTAAGTAAAGTAGTATCTAGCATTCTGAGATGTTAAATATTAATTTGTCATTAAATATTCATTCCCACCATTCCTAATTATATCCAGCATAAGAAGAGAAAGGTCCTAAAATTGATGGGATTAAATACTCTATTTCCTGCCTTCTAAAAGAAGAACCAAATATCCATCCACCTCCCCATCTCCTTCTTCTTTCCAAAAGGGACTCTAGAAGATCTCATTCTTTAATTCTAACAAACTGAAATGCCAGTCTGTTTAAAGCAAGGTGGTTTCCTCCCGTATCAGCTGGAAGTGGGGAGGATAAAGTAGGAAAAGGAAGGAAGACCACTGGTTTATAATCATTCATAGGCTGGGTAGTGTATTTAATGTCTGACACTTAGATCACATAGGAATCAGGTGTGAACATATTCTCTCTGACTGCCTGGCTGTGAACATGGCTATTAAATGAACTCTTTTTGGAAACAAGCAAAAAAAAAAAAACATAATGTACCCACTACCTGATTAATGTAACTTTAAGCCTCTGTACATTATCCCAACAATAAAATAAAATTAAAAAAAAACAGCCTCAGGCAATATATGGGCCTAGAAGTTGCAACTCTTACACAGAAAGAACCACATCAGGAAAATTCTTCAAATGATATGGACATATCAAAGGGAGCTCTGTGCCAAGAATTTCCCAGTTGACTCCACTGTTGAAGATGGAGACATGCCCACTGAGATTGTTGGACCCAAAAGTCAGTCATCTAGAGCCTTGACACCTTGAGGAAGGAAAATGTCTATTACCTTTTAAACAATCAGTTACTGATACCACTTCCCTGCTACCTTGGTACAGGCCTTGTTTCATTGATTACATTTTTTCTAAAAAAGCTCTATAAGCAATTCCCCAGTAGAGATGGAATGACAAGTGAGACAAATAGTAACAGGGGAAAAATCTGGCTCAAAGCATCTATTTATAACTATTAAATAATGATACCAGCCTTAACTTGAAAAAAAGTTAAGGACTTGGAACTCAGAATTTGTTTTATAATAATCAATAGAAGAGATATTTATTCCAGCAAAATTGTGTAAGGTGTAGACTACCTCTAGTATTGTACAATTAACAAATGCATTCTTCTTTTCTTAATAAGGACCCAACAAATCAAAGAAAGTCTGGATAAGTGGGATTGCATTAAACTGCAGAACTTCTGTATGGCAAAAGACATAGCTAACAAACTAAGTAGAAAGCCTACAGAGTGGGAGAAGATCTTCACTAACCATGCAACAGACAAAGGCCTCATATCTAACATATAGCAACAGCTCAAAAAATTGAATCACTCCAAAACTAATCGCCAAAGAAACAACCATCCCATTAAAAGATGGGCCAAAGACTTAAAGAAAGTCTTCTCTGAAAAAGAAATAAGAATGGCCTATAGACACATGAAGAAATGCTCAACATCTCTGGCCATAAAAGAAATGCAAATCAAAACAATTCTAAGATTCCACCTCACTCCAGTCAGAATGGCCAGGATCAAGAAATCTAATAACAACAGATGCTGGCGGGGATGTGGCCAGGAGGGATCACTACTACACTGCTGGTGGGAGTGCAAACTCCTTCAACCAGTATGGAAAGCAGTATGGCAGTTCCTCAAAAGACTAAACATAGAGCTCCCCTATGACCAGCAATTCCACTACTTGGCATTTACCCAGCCATCCAGAAACAAGGACATACTAAATCCACTAGCACAACTATGTTCATTGCAGCACTATTTACCATAGCAAAGATATGGAACCAACCTAGATGTCCCTCAGTTGATGAGTGGATCAACAAGATGTGGTATTTATACACAATGGAATGCTATGCTGCTGTCAGAAAGAATGACATTGCCCTATTTATAAGGAAATGGAAAGACTTAGAAAAAAATCATATTAAGTGAAGTAAGCCAGACTCAAAGGAACTTAGGCTTAATGGTTTCCCTCATTTGTCATAATCAGTAGAAATCTCCTAGCAGAGATTTACAATATAGCAAAACCTAGATACATAAGGCCAAATAGTACGACACTAAATGTAAGGACCTCCAGGATATAGAAACAAAAGCCATATAATGAGTGATTGTAGTCCTTAATGTACTATGTTATCTCTCATCTCTTTTGCTGTCCCTTGGTTCTCTCATATTGTTACAGTATTTTACCTTGTTATCTGATATATTGTATATATGCGTATTTGGTTATTTGAAATCAGATAGGGAAGGGGGGAAACAAGATGAGGGGTGGGGATGGGGGGAGGGAAATGGGGACCAAGACATGAGAAAGGGTATCATTGTGAAGTAATGTACTTTCTATCTGGTGAATATAATGTAACCCTTCTATTAATTACAATAAAAAATATATGAAAAAAAAGAAATTCATTCTTCTACTGTGGGTGATTGATTGATATTAATGAAGGAGATAGGCTTTTTTCTTTAGAAGGAGAGAGCCAATGAAACCATCTACATGCAAAAAAAAAGTTTAGCATATTTTAAAAATGCAAATAGCCTTGATTTCATTATGTTGGTTTTACTGTCTTCTAGTAATCAGCAAGTGCATTAAGGAAATTTATTGAATGTAACTTTTAAAAAGCCTCGCTGAACACCAGCCAGGGGCATTTGCCCACTGCAGACTTGGCTTCTTTGAGAGAATTGTGAACTGGCAGACGTAGCACCTGCCAGTGTCAGTGTCCCACTGTGGTCTTGAACAGAAACATTCGACGTCACTGGACCCAGGCACAAAACTTGACTCATTGGATTTCCTTCTCACCCAAAGAAAATCCTGTGTACAACATCAACCTGCTCAGACACACGTTCTTAGCTCTGTGTCAAGGGCTCACTTGTGGAAGAAACTACCTGGTTAGCACAAGGGAATGATAGGGCGGCTGACTTCCCCCTGTTTTGTAACCCATTGAAATGCACGGATCTTTGAAATGAAAAGGATCACTGAGACCCCAACATTTGCATGCTGATCAAAGAATACCGCATAGAAGAAATGGCATTGATATAGTCACAGGGTTGGGATATGAAAGACAGGGAGGGAGGGAGAGAGTGAGTTCCAAGAGCACAAGTATGAAGTCCACATCCTCTGCTCAGGGAGTGTTTTAGGCAGCAGCCAGCCAGTAGGAATAACACACAGCTGACAACAGGACTGGGAGCACATGAGGCCTGGGGAAAGGGGTCAAATTGAGTCCCCTACACAAGAGCTTCAGAAATCTTACAGACGACCAGAAAGAAGGTGATGTGATGTGATATGAATGATACTGAAGAACAGACAGATTCAAATTCTGAATGGAACTTTACAAACAAGACCTCTCATTTCAAAACAAATGCTTCGTTTTCCGTTAAACAAAAATAGAACTCCTGCAGAATGATGGACAGAGTGACAAGGATCAAGATACAGGATACTCATAAACTGACATGCTGAGTTCAAAGCCCCTTGAACCAGTACTTAAAGATAACTTTTTTGTTTAGAAAAAAAATAGAGAACTCTTGGTTGGGCAGATAGCTGTGGAAATGGCACAGGATAACAGAAAATACTAAAGTGGCCATTTGAATAGAAAGCAATTAGAAAGACTACCTACAAGGATTGGTTATCGTAAAGGAAGAGTCTATGTTTGAGAAGAGAAAGATTTAATGTAGTGCTGAATTTGATACTGTTTCTGCACATGGTAGCCAAAGTTCACACCCCTTATTGGATCTCAGATCTCTAGACAGTGAAACATGGAGGTTGTTTCTATGTTCCTGAGTAGAACCATGAACTCTGCAAGTTCCCACACCCACCTTTCTGGTGAAGAGTCAAACAGATCCTCTCCAACCCAGGGGCCTTTTCATATAACACATTCCCCCTCTGCACCAACTTCACAGACCATTAAGCTCCTTTCACACCATGTTGGGAAATGGGAAAACAAGAAAATGGCCACGGGTTTTTTGTGGTCTCTTATAACCTAATCTTGCATAGGAGTGGCTTTGCATGTAGGTGGCTTTCATGTTAAATCAACCTAGGTCTCCAATATGGAGGGTAAACTTGGTCTGGCTGGAAGTTGAGAAGTTGAAATATATAAATAAATCCATAGCCAACAGGTTCTAAAAACAAGGCAAGAAATTAGATCTAGCAGTTCTGAAGTGTGTAGGTGGGTGTGAGCTTTGGCACTGCAAACACCGAAAAGTAGGAAAAAGAAGTGATCTGACCACGTGTCTATATGAACTTAGAAGTGAAGTGTTGGGGAGCCTGGTATATTTGTATATACCTGTAATCCCAGCAATTAAATAGTTTGAGTCCCATCTAGTAAACAACATGAAATTGTGTGTTTGCATGTATGTGTGTGTTTATGTGTGTGTGGGGGGGGTACAAGGAAAAAGAAAGGCAGAGAGAAACATAGAAAGAGAGAAGGTAGTATACTATATTCCTCAAGGTAAGACAAATCCCCTTAAAATTCCTTTCAGCTTTTTCTAAATTATTTCTCCTTAATATTACATTATCTCTGAGTGCAGTGTTTTATTTGGGGAACAGATGATAAGAAAAATTTCGAGTAAAGAGTCAAAAAATATAAAATTCTCATTGATAGCAGAAAACCAAATTACCACTTGGTAGACAGATAAGGAATACAATGAGGGTTTAAACAGGGTTTGCTGAAATGAAAAATCCTATCATTTTATAAGACTGTCAACTACTACATGATGACAGGGTGAGCGAATATTACTTTCTGTGGCATAGTTGAAAAATCTGGAAACAATAGACATGAGTTAAAGATGACCAGAATATTCAACTCCGCTGGCTTACTTGGCGAAATAGAAATAAACTGTTGAATAGAATGGCTATTCTCTCTCTCATTCTTCATCAAATCCATAGAAAAAGTACTCTTAAAATCTCTTGCTGGCAGGATGTAATCATGAAACTTTCAAGCCAAGTATATTTTGTTGTAGTGTACAAACAGCCATTGTCATGTGGAATTTCAGAAACACAGCCAGCAATTGAGTCACTGAAGTTGATCAGATGGCTAAAGCAAAGGCTTCTTTGGCACCACAGAACCTCGTAAGAAATTTGGTTAAATTAAGCTGTATTCCATCAGTGCTCTATATAGAGACGTGTTATTAAAAGATTTCCATTTTCTAGACAGTTTGGGAAGTGTTATTTCTAGTGCCTCCCCTAACCTGTCCAAATGTCCTCTTGTTGGCCTTTTTGCACTCTTCTCTACCAAACTCTATGCCAGAGGTTGGGTTATTAAAAAAAATACCAATAAGATCTGTGTCCAGCCCTTGCGTAGCATTCAGGGTCACTGGAGGTGATGGAAATGGAAAGAGAATTGGATGCAGACCAGGGAAAGCCTCTGAAGGCCACCACTGAGCCAAGTTTTGGGACAAGTCCTGCAGGGACAGCAAGCAGCACGAACAAATTATAAAATCTATGGGGTGTCAGTGGGTGTGGCTGGCAAGACCCTGCCAGGAGTGCTTAAATTCAGGCTGGAAATTTGAGCAGGAGTCACATGGCTGAGTGAGCTCCAGTTAATTATACTCTTGACTATCTCTCTGCTTTTTTATTGATTCTCCAACTCATTCATTATTGAGAGACAGTAAAAGCGAACACGCTCTTCAGATGATTAATTCAGGATTCTTTAGTTCTCAAGTGTAGAGTTGGGGAGTCATGAATGTCTTTGTCCCAAGGGAAGAAACAGACAGTGGTGGATGTGACTATGTATTGCTTAAGCCACACCAGCCCATGTGGGCATAAACTTCTGCCTTGAGAGAGCACATTTGCGAGCTGGCCATACCATGAGTAGGGTGGGTCTTTCTCTCGAGGATAATCTCTACATTTGCTCTCTTTCACCATTAACTCATCAACTGTTTCAGGAACTTCCTGACGATCTCCACTGACATTTTAGTGTGGATGGTTGCACGGCTGTCCCCGTGCCTGGCTCTGTACATGGACGACGAGAGCTGCACAAAGCAGGTGAGATAGCTATCTCAAGGGCATATTTACCTTCTAAATCTCACAGTCCAGGCTCAAGTTACCTGAACTTGGCAAGGAACAAGATGTGTGTGGGGTGTGTGTGTGTGTGTGTGTGTGTGTGTGTGTGTGTGTGTGTGTGTGTGTGTTAGTCCTGGGGCTTGAACTTGGGGCTTGAACCTGAGCTCAAAGCTAGCACTCTAGCCACAGGTCAACTTTGGGTATTTTGGCGGTTAATTGGAGATAAAGAGTCTCACTGACTTTATTGCCTAGGTAAGATTGAAGATGTGAGCACTGACACTTGGCAAGATGTCTTTATTTTTAATTTGTCAGACCCTTTATCCCGTTTAGACCATTAAAAAAAAAACAGAAGCATGGAACAACTTCTGTGAAATGCCTGTCACACTGTGTCAGGTAAATGCTCTGAAGCCTCTGGAAGGCAGAACACATGCATGTAATACCCGTAACTAACAAACCACAACTGCCCTACCTCTTTGCTTTAGATTCAAGAGCAATTCATTCTAGATCTATAACTTGCACTTCCTTTCAAATTTGCAATCTTCAGAAACAAAAGGGAAACCTAAAACTCTTTATTGCGATATGAATAGGTCTCTTAAACATGTTTTTCCAAACCTTATGAGAAATAAAGGAAGGTAAATCCATGTTTTCCGGATGCTTTCGCTTTCTGAGAACTCTTAAATGAAATACCTGAGGTCTCCAGAAATGATAAACCAGAAAGTGTCTTTGAGCTTTGCTAATAGTCAATTAAATAACCAATTCATTCTTTAAGCACACAGGAAGTTTCAACCTTAATTCTTTTCAATTATTTTTCAGTGCTGGGGTCAAATCCAGGGCTTCCTACATGCTCAGCAAACACTCTACCACCATACTACAATCATGACTGGGGGCTGACATTATGATTGGGAGAAATCAGTGGCTGACATTCTAGGCTTGGATCCACCATCCACAGATGCAGAACGCTGGTAGATAGATGTTAATATGCAATCCAGCAAAGGCAATAACATTGCATGTGCATTGTAGTTAAATAGAATGTTAGATAGGAAAGGTAAAGAAAACTGACCAATAAAAAAAAAGATACCCTCAATTTTGAAAAGTAACTCTTGGTGTTTTTAGATGGTGCAATCTATTACCTGAGATGTGTTCTGGGGTAATGAGATTTTGTGTAGGTTCTAGAACTTGGATATCTGGGCAAAAAGACTTCCACAGTTTCAGGTGAAAGATACTAAAAGAACTGTGACTAATTCTTTATGACAGATTTCAGATTTTCACCTGGAAAGAAAAAGTAGGCTTTTAACAGCTACTGATGGAGCAAACATATTTACATTTAATCTTATATTTATATAAAAACTCCAATGAGACTGTAGAGCAAGACATCTAAAAGTTGAAATAGATTTAAGGCAAAAAAAACCCTTAATACCATCATCTTTGGTGTAAGAAAAATAAAGACTGGCCTATTTTATAACCAACTGAACTACAAAATTAGGAATAAAAATTTATCTTAAAGGTCACCAACAAATTCACAGTTGAAGCTAGTAGGACTCTTCTGGAAGTTTTTTGAATGTGTACAAAATGTAAGTAATAAAGAATTGTATACGGCAGGCAAATAGATCACTTAACAACTACTCGAAGTTGCTTAATTCTCGACAATCTTTCAGGTTGCGTAGAGAGCCACATCTGATAACAGGCACAACAAAATTGCTAGGCCATCATGTTTAAAAATATGGAGAACAAGAGGCAACATGGATCAGAAGATATGTAGAGATGAATCAACGGTGAAAGTTAATAAAAGACCGAACATAACTGGAGAACCTTTCAGAATAGCATGGATGTAAGGCTGAATGGTATGGCTCACATGTGTAATTCCAGTTACAAAGGAGGTATTTAATAACCAATGCTGTCACATTTAACAAACGTAACATGCCAGGAAAACATCCTGTCAACTTATAGTAAGAGGTTTTTAAACTATTCTTAGGGAAATGGGAATAAAAATTAGCACTGAAATCTTTGCATTTGTGTAACATGATGTATGGTGCAATTACCCAAAAAAAAGAAGAAAAACCTTAAAACTTGAGTTTTTAATTTTCCAATAGGCAGGTCCTGTGGGTACATTCAATTCAAGATGTCAGAACAGGCATAGCAGCAAAGCCAGGTTGTTTGTTTGTAAATAAAGCCTCCAAAAAGAGGTGCTATTCCCTTTCACACTGAATTGGTTATGGGTAGATCCACTGTACACAATCCTGGGTGTCCTTTCTGTGAAAAAATGAGAACAAAGCTTGACAGCTTGGTATTCTCATCCACCCTATCCACATAGCAAAACTGGTATCTGGAAAAGTTATTTGTTTCAGCAGTGTCAACTCCATAAACCAATTCTTCCAACTCACCAGAATGGGCAGACATGGATTTCCTTCTGAAATCAATAAGAGGCTCCAATTCAGATCGCCTACATATCACAGGTAAAAGTAAGAAAGCATCTCAGAAAGTAACTTTGGGGTTAGTTGATATGCCACCTATACATGCAATCCAAGACAAAGCAGAAACAACACACAAAACTAACCCTTTCCTCTACACAGCCATGCTGAGGAGAGCTGACAACATGCTCACAGGAGAACATGAGCTCATGCCATCAAAAGGCCTGGAAAATGAGGTTCTAAGCCACTCTCCACCAACCCAGAGTCACACGCTAGCATTCATATGTGGTCAGCTCAGTGCTTTTCTGAGAGAAAAAAAAAGGCCAATTATTATGTCCCAATCCAGAAAGAGTTCAGAAAGGCAGTTCTGAGTCACGATTGTATTCTGTCTCCCGGGATAACTTCCATCCTGCTTCATTGCTTCTCATATCTATCCCAGAAGTCAATGGGAAGCAGAATTCAGGAACTTTCTTTCATCATTGAAAGCACTGTTAGAAGTTTTACACAGGTAGCTTTGTTTTGTTTATTTGTATATATTGTATGTGTCTCATGCATAATGCTGAGTGAATGACTAGATGAATAGATGTATGCATGAATGAATGAATGAATGAGTGAATGAATGACATAGGAACACATTCATTTACCAGAATTCATGGCTATTTGGAGGATTTGAAAGGTTTCTCACCAGTGAAAGGCAATTATCTGGATGTTCTATTTTCTCTACTCTATTCCATTATCTGCCATGAACAAACCTAACCTGGATGTGAAATTGTCAAGAGACTCCCCAGAGATTGTAGTCTTGATATGCAGCCAATAAAGGTTCATCTTAAACAAATCAAATTCTCCCTGCTTTCTACAGCCATGCAAGAAACCTGAGGAAAACCATGTCTGGAGATGGTGTATCTCAAACAGGCTTACCTCCGTTAATTTTGGACTAAAGTCTTCCAAATTATTTTCTTTAAAAACAAAGATGGTATAGCAGATCACATAATAAATTCTATTGATGAAAAATACAGTTCTTGTTTCTTTTTTTCAGGGGTAAGTTTTAATTTAGTCTGCCTTTGCTCAAAGAGAATTGTAATCAAGGCAATTAATGTGAGAGGATTAACTAATAGATAGATATTACATCGCTCTGTATATGTATATATATATATATATATATATATAGTCATCTCAAGGTACCATAAGATGCATTTTAGAGTCCTTCCTCGAAGTGAACAATTAGCGTATACAGATATTTTTTGTGTATCAATACCCCAAATGGTATTTTATACAAGTAGTTTACAAGGCTGAATATTCAAACAGAAAGAATAAAAACCCCTTCATTGAGAACCTAGAGAATTACAGAATAGTCTCCTTTTCAAGAGAGCTCTTTTTATAAAGGAAAATTACACTCTTCATGTTGTCTCTTCCCTGCAATAATATCTGGCAGGTATCTATCTTAATGTTCAGAGACTAAGTCTTCATAAGCAGTATGCCATTCTTCCAACACCCTTGCTTTCTGTGTTTTTTTCACAGTTTGCTTTGGCTATCTAATTCCAGTGTGACTCACTCTGACACTGGATCAAATCCTAGGGGTTTAGCCCTGCCACAATGAAAAGATGACACACTGACTTCAACATGCCATGAGTATATGAGTCCACACTTGAAATTTCACAAATAGCTGTACTTCATAGAACAGAAATCTTGGAAGCTATGTAACACAAGATCTTGCTTCAACTGCATTTCTTAAACATTGCAGTCTGATATAGGCAGGGGAAAATGTCTAGCATGAAAGTAAAATGTTAAACCATTCAGTATTTAACTATTTTACCACTCAAAAGTCCAGTGCTACACTAACCAAAGCTGACTTTTTGAGGTCCATTATATTTAGTCTTTCTTCTAAAATGGGTTAACTGATAGAACACTTACAGTAAAATATTTCATTGTATAAGTGGCCTTAAATTAGAAATAGTGTTTTTATTGGTTATTGATTTTCAATAAATCATTTGATGTTTTTCAAGCAGATTTCCAAATTTTAATATGGTCTATGAACAGAAAATGTTGTCTGGATCTTCAATTTGATTTTATAATTCTAAATCCACAGTGTTATGTTATATAATTTTAATTTTTCTTTATAGGTTTAAGTAACTTTCTCAATAAGCAGAGAAAGTCCTGAATTAATTGGTCAAGAGTTAGAGAATTTTTTTAAGATAATAATACATGGGGCTGGGAATGTGGCTCAGTGGTAGAGTGCATGCCTAGCATGAACAAAGCCCTGGGTTCAATTCCTAAGCACCAAATAAACAGAAAAAGCCCAAAGTGGTGCTATGGCCCATGGTAGAGTGCTAGGCTTGAGCAGAAAGACACTCAAGACCCTGAGTTCAAGCCCCAGGACTGGTACCAAAAAAAAAAAAGATAACAACACAGTCAACATAGTGAATAATAACCTAAAAGCATCCTAAAGGATGCCAAAAATTTGACAACACTAATCTTACTGAATTTAACAATGCATTTTATCCAACCCGAGTTGTTGTGGTCAAACACTTCTTCCTATGAGAGTTGTTCAGAGCATTAGGATTGTCCATTTGGGGTATCATGATAAAAATAAAATCTGTTTTTATTCCAGCTCTACTAGAATAGCAGATTTAGCTGCTCTAAATGAAGGGAACTTTTTCTTTCAAACCTTCCCTCCTTTATTCAGGAGTCCACAAAATAAACTTTATATTTAGTTTGAACATTACAAATGATATCTTCCTAAGTCTATGACAGTCATTCTTCATGGAACTTCTGTCCTTAGATATATCTTCCAAATGAATGGAAAAATATTGTATGTGTGTCCACACATGCATATATATTCATACTCACATACAATATTTTGTTTGTTAATACCATCACCACTACCTAAATCTTCTCTCTCTTTCTCACAAGACTGAATGACACCTTCAAATTCCATAACAGAATTCTCACAAATGACTGCCTAGCTAGGTGCTAGTGGGCTCACACCACTAATCCTAGCTATTCCAGAGGCTGAGTTCTGAGGATTGCACTTCAAAGACAGTCTGGGCAGCAAAGTGAAATTCTTAACTCCAATCCATCAGAGCAAAAGCTGCAAGCGGAGCTGTCACCAGTGGTAGAGTCCTTGAGTAGAAGGAGCTCAGGAACAGAACCCAGGCCCAGATTTCAAGCCCCAGGACTAGCAAAAATAAAACATTCAAAAGGAAGAAAGAAAAGGGAAAAAAGGAAAGACACTGAATAAGATAGTAGCTATATTCATTTTATACTGGAAGAATCAGTCACGGTACATTAACCATTCCCATTATTTAAAGTACTTCGAAAAGGTCAGTTTTATACCAAATATTCCATAAGTAAACACTGAGTCTTAAATTTTGGGTATTTGTGGTAGATGAGAAGGCACTGAACAGGCGAAACAATAGTGTGTTGCCTGAGAGCTGGAGGGCCATCTGTACTGATTTATGACTCACGTGGAGCAGGCTCAGAGTCCATCCATTCCTTTGCTGAGCTGTACTGAGGTCAGATGAGTTTACCCTGCAAGGCAAGTTCGGGGGAAATCTGGAAGCAATGTCTTGCCATAGCTGGTAGTGTTGGATAGAATCTATTAAGAGATCTGAATTTTTCATGAGTTTTCACACACACACACACACACACACACACACACAAATAGATTTGAAATTGAGATTTAAAACTATTAGAAAATTTTATCAAGGAAGCCAAATGAAAACTTAGATCTTTTTCTGGTGCTGAAAGAGAGTTTTTACTGGAACCCAAGAGACAATTTCGAAAGACAGGAAGATAGTCCTCTAAAAAACTGAAAATTCATAACGTCTAGCACATCCTGATAGATGTTCTTATTTATTGTACATTTTAAGGTTAATTTTCCATCTCCTATAGTCACCTCGGATCAGCCTAGAGAGGAGGGAGTGGTGCCATACACATCCCTGCTCTTTTGCCTCCCATCTTTCATGCCTCTGTCACTAACAGAGCCAAGTGGCCAGTCCCCAAGCAAAGCAGTTCCAGGTGTTGAGTGGAAGGGAATAACTCCAAGTCTGAAATTTAGTATTCACTCACAGGTAATACAATATTTCAAATCACCACATTGCTGATCTTTGGATAATGTCTACTTATGAGATTTTGTGGGATTTTTTTATATAAAAGAAACAGTATTTTTGAAAGCTATAATATATACTCTGCAGATTTTATGTGCAATTTACCTGTCATTTTATTTCTCGTGTTATTCAAGTGCTTTATACATTTCTTGATATTTGGAAAGAAATTCCTTTCTAAGAAAGATTACCAATATTTATCGAAAGCATGATCATTTTGAAAATAAAATAGAAACAGATACTGTAAACCGTTAAGTTGTTTTAGTACTTTTAATATACTATGCTGACAAATGGAAAACTAATCCTACTGAACAAATTGAACCACTTAGGTGAGGAATATGAAAAAAGATGATTCCAGTTATATTATCAATATATTTTGTAACTATATATAATACATTGTATTATACTTTTATATCCTCACCTTTCACTAGTCATGCTCTTTTGACAGTACTACTCAGTAGAAATAAAATGAGAAAAATAGAGGTAATTTAAACTTTTCATTAAATCACATTACAGAAGAACCAACTAAATTAACTTTAATGTATATTACTTATGTCAACGTATCAAAACTTATATTTCACTACAATCCAAAAACTATGAGTGAAACAAATTGCATAGTTTTATTTCTCCTATGTCATTCTGAGCCCTTCCCTAAATCAGAATTAGCTACATCTTGTAGCTCATAGGAACAGGAAGCTGGAGGCTACCTATGAAAAAAACCAGATATAAATCATAATCACCATTCATTTCCAGTTCAATATGATTTATCAACTTTCCTAAGCGCATTATAGACTTACTTCTCTACATCCTGCTTTTTGACGTCATTTATTGCCTATAACTGCTGATCCCAGTAACTCATTTATTAGAATGAGAGGAACAATTGAATCATTTGGTCAGTGATGCCAAGAATTTCAGCAAGGGTATCGAGAGCTAAAATTGCTTCAGATGGCCTTTTAAAAAAAACTGACATTTTTCCCCCTGAAGTTGTATACCTCTTAGAGGCATCGGATTGCTGTTTCTCCCAAGCTAGTTTGAAGTTTCCAATTGATATGCTGTTGTCAAGGACATAAACCTCACAAGGTAAACTTACTTATTTTCAGGCTTATCGCAGGATTCTATTGTAGTCACAACACACATATACTATAGTGGTCTCATGCAATTATAATAGAGCAGAAAACATCTGGTCTTCTAGTGAGGTCTATGACACCACAATGTTGCATTGCAGTGTGTTACTCATGCGTTTATGGTGATGTTGATGTAATCAGGCCTGCCGTCAGGCATCTGTAGGTTGGTGTATGGACATTTTGTGATGGTTTCTCAAGGCCCGAATCTCTAAGTGACACATTTATCAGAACTTAATCCATTTTGTTCCTAGGAAATTGCACAAAATTAAGATGTTGACTTTCATAGAACTGACCAGCAGATCACAATATAAAGTGTCTTGGATAGGTTGGCAAGAATCTATTCTTTTAGGCTAATGATACTCATCAAAATTAATTGTAGAGGTGATTTTTAAATAATGAACTATAATATTGGTGAAGACAAGTATAATGATGCTCCCATGTACTCAATAAGAATCAGTAATTAATTTGATTCAAATGGTGAGCTAACATATTTGTAACACAGAATGTCACAAGTACTTGAAATGAATCCAAGAATGTCAGGATTCCACTTTCGTAAAACAAAACAAGATGATGTCATAGTCATATGTTTGTTTAGTTCTACTGCATGTTAGTATCTAAGAGGTAATGTCACTTAGACAACCATCAGTAAATATTTGTTTTAAAAATGGAAAATAAGCAACTAAAACAACCCCCAAAGATTTTTCTTCCATTGGCCTGGTAACTAACAACATATAACCCAGGTGTAAAAAACATGAAGAGATGACCTACTGTTGTTAGAAGGTAAAAGTAAAAAAAAATGTTTATTTTCAAATTGTCTTAGAAATAAGTTTCTATGTAAATGTACTCTTTGTTAAATATCTATTTATAAATCAGGTTAGCACTAGGTCATTGTCTCTGGGAAATATTGAACCTTACAGGAACAAAAATTTCCAATTTAAGAACTAGTTGTTATAGCTGGGTAATTGGTATACAACAGAATGAGGAAAATGCCACTTAAAAGTTTAGGTTAAGAGGGCAATATTTTTTTAAACAATTTTAATTAGAAGTGATTTCTCTAGGGGTAAAAAACCCAATTAGCTTCGAGTCATCTTATCCTAACTCTTAAAGTTCACACATAGATTTTTGCCATTTGGAAGGAATGAAGCAGAAGAAAAATCAAGAAAAACCCAGTCGTTTATTTAATATGTAATGTGCCTAATCATGAAACACAGTGAAGAATGGGAAAAGCTTTAAAAAAAACTATGTATGTTAAACCCATATGAAGTTCTTTCTTTTTTTTTTTTGAAGGGAGTACTTTCAATAATTTGCCAGCCTTTGTTATATTTAATTACTGAACATTTAAGTCTTTGCTGCAGCTAAGAAATTAATGGTGGTAACATACTGATCAGCTTATTTCTGATATCCTATATTTAAGTTGACATCAATATGAATTACAAAGGATATAATTGAACACTGCATATTAAATACTATATAAGAAATCCGAAGGGCTGCCTTTGGTCAAGGGAAGGATAAAAGTGGTGACAGTGATCAAAATGCATTGTATGAATAACCTGAATTACGGAACTGAAATCTTTTTGTAAAACTACATCATCATCATCATCATCATCATCATCATCATCATCATCATCATCATCCACATAACAATGCAAGGATTTTTAACAACTTTCACAGATCATTTTGAAGAATGATAATGTTCTCAGGTAAGGTTCGTTCATTGGTGTTGACAGAACTAAGCCAGTGCATGTCTATACCAAATGCAATGCTTGGAACTGGAATGCTACACATTCTCAAAAATGACTCACAAACCGACTGACACTGACTCACTTCTGTGTTCTACGACCATTGATTGGAATAAGTACAACAGGACTTGAGACTGTTTCACTTACTGATAAGCACTTTCTCACTTAATAATAAGCACATATTACCTAAGTGTAAGAAAAAAAAAAACATGAAGAGGTGACCTACTGTTGTTAGAAGGTAGATAAAGTATTTATTTTCAAATTGTCTTCGAAATAAGTTTCTAGTTAAATGCATTCTTTATTAAATATCTATTTAGGTTAGCATCGGTTAGTTGGAGAGAATTGCTATAACATGAGAAAGGGTATCAATGTATGTGAATTAATGCACCTTCTATCTGGCGAATATAATGTAACCCTTCTATTAATTACAATTAAAATATATGAAAAAAATCCCAACAATTCTGAACTGTAGAAAACATGCATATCGCAGCCGGTTTTAAAGGCATGAACTCTCTCCATGTTTTTCCAAGAACAATGGCGTAGTCCTGACCAAGATGTATCGCAAAGACAGATAAGTAGTCCTAACTTTGGGGCACACAAGGAAATTCTGTGGACATGGGTGTCCACATATATGTGTGGTATACACACTTCTGTGAAGACACTTCTGTGGTGTCAAGCAGGCAAGAACATACGATATTATCACCTTTACACAGATCTGTCTCAGCAATATTCCGGAGGAAGAAACACATGGAAAGATAATCTTTGAGATAAAGGTGATTTGTTTCCTAAGGAATAGTGCCAGTGTTCTTTAAATCAAGTATCCATAAGAAGTTTCTACATTGGCCTCAGCCTGACGGCAGACAGTCTTTCATTTTTACTTAGAACTCTTGCATCTCGTATATTTGTGTTCCAAATCTCTATCTCTTGCCTAGCCAACTCATCTTCCGAAGGCTAAACATTACTAAATGTTTTTGCCAAAGTAAATTCTCTCCATCTTCCTTCTGTAAACAACCTCTAAGTGAAATTTACATTTTTGTCTGCTTACTTGATGTCAAAGGAGGTAACCATGTGAGGAAGAAGAAGATGACTCTACCCCTGTATTCATCCTATAATCTTCACACCAGTCAAATGCACAAATCTACAGAGTACACCTTTGCTAAGGAGACCATCCATTTGGCTTTAAAGCATTCAGAAGATGTCCACCTAGGATACAATCAAAATATATCCCAACCAGTAACACCAGGTTGGGATCCAGCAAAAGATGTTACAAAACCTTGCAGCATTTTGCATTTTTGCTATTTTTCTTTGCCTAAAACTTTTATCACACTGCTATTGGCTTAGAGATTAAAAGCTTCTAGATAGTACAAGCCACAATTACACAACAGAGATTTGGAACTAGACCATGAAATTTATTTTCTCCTGGAAACTAAGAATAGTAAAGAGCTTGAGACTTTTTACTACATTCATGGAAACATATATTTTGTTAGACAATTGCTCTAAATCCTACACATATGAACTTGAGAAAATAATAATTTTGCTGACATGTTATTATAAGCATTAGTATAATAAATGCCTACAACTGATACATGTTGCTATATATTAAATATTTTATTAGCATACCATCTGTTTATAATACTGATACTTTTATAATTCATCAATGTATGAAATATTTGACATATAGAAAAAAGAAGAGCCAGATGTGAGAGTCCTGCGTTTCCCATAGTTTATTCCTTCTCAGTTTCACAATTTGAGTGTCTAAAACAAAAAAACAAAAAACAGCCCTTCTCAAGAGTTTAAAAATGCAATTGCCTCTTGCTGGGAATCCTGGCGCACTGTCCTTGGCTTGTGCTTGGAAGAAAATCAGATTAAAACTCTTTGTGTTTGAAGACATTTTTGTGACTCTCATTCTAATAAATACATTTTAATTAGAAAAAGTAATATGACAAATTCAATAAAAAGTTACTCTATTTCTAATTCAAAATATGCTTTACTGATGTGCATCAGCATTCAAATATATGCTTTGTATTTTTCTATGGAAAAAGAAATTTCCCCAGGACCAAATAAAAGACTGCAGGTGTGGTTTATTTTGTGGTGTTTATGAACTAGAATGACTTTCTAAAGCAATAGATGTAACATACAACTGCTTCTTTCTCAGTAAGATTTAAATTAAATTAAATGAAAGACAGCTTAGATTTTCATATTTCTGTGTTGCTCTTTCCTCTGTCCTGAAGTCTCCCAACTTCCAAATTTCAATCAGAGTACCAAGTTATCTGATATTAATGCAAGGAAAAACTAAGTGCCGCAACTCAATTCTTTGTTTTTGAATAAAAACAATTCTTTCCTAAGAAATTCTTCTCTGTCAGGACTAATGTATTCCAGTCATAGATTATGCCCCACACAAACTTCAAACTGTGTGAACCCCTAGTACCCAGCCAGTTTTATATTCTTAAATTGCCAATGAAATTCAAGGTTTCTGCTAATAATATCAATTAATGAGGTAAGATAAATTTCAGTAACTGAATAGTTTTATGGTTGTAAATTCTGGAACCACTTCAGGTTTTCTTGATAACTATTCAAACAGGGAATTTAGAAATTTTTATGAGATGACCTGTTAATATACTTTAGAATTCTAACATCATATTTCAGATATTGGTTCAGTAACTAGGCATTAATTAAGCATGACACTATAAACTATAAAAAACTAAGGCTGCAATCTGTAACCTGATTTCTTCCCTCCAGTTCATCTGCTATAACTGAAAACATAACAGTCTCGCCAGCAGTAAATCTGGCTCTCTGGATTTCTTAAGGCTGCCAGTAGTTTTTAAGCTCTTGGCAGTAGCTGATTTTGTAGACAGAGGTATAAACACTTCATCCTAACTTGTAACCACGATGCACATTGATGAAATAAAAATAAAAATGGATGCAGGATGGTAAAATTAAGCAGAACAAAAGCCCTTTCCTGAGGACTTCCTTAGAGACCCACTAACAGGAGAGCGGAATTGCCAGGCAGACGTCATGTCCAGGAAGAAACCACCAAGGAGAACAATTTTCTGGAATCTAACCATCTTTGCAAGGATTGCAAACTCTCAAGAATGAACCAATTTGACACTTGACCTGGACTATTCCAGTGACCTCATAACACGATGGCCACTTTTATTTCTGCTTGCTTATTGGTCCAAGGTAAACTGTGCTAAACTGAAGATTCTGACAAATGAATGGGTCTCCTTTTTAAAAAAGTTATTCCAATGTATCATTTAGTATATTAGTTGCTAATCAATACTTGTAATCATTTAAAAAGAAAAACATGATTGTTTAAAAATCTGTGTCTGGAATGATTAGTCAGGCCTGAGCACTGTCTTTGGACTTTCTTAAGCCACAACACCACTTTCAACTTTTCAATGTATGTGGTACCGAAAAATTGAACCCAGAACTTTGTGCATGCTAGGCAAGCACTCTACCACTAGGTCAAATCCCTAATGAGATAAATTTTATACATATAATATTTTATACATACAAATATTAAAAACTGGAATAATACAGAAATGAAAAGTATATTTGGTTAATTGTAATTTCAGAAATATTTGGCATATTAGAATTAATAGCAGAAGATAAAACAACTTATAATAAATGGTAATGGATTTCATCATGGTAGGAAATTTTCACAAACAAAAGCCCTCTTCAGAAAGCGTTTCAACTAAAGAAATTAAAGCAGAATTGAGGAAATGGAAAAACCTCCCAGGCTCCTGGATTGGAAGAATCAACATCGTGAAAATGGCAATCTTGCCAAGGACTATCTACAAATTCAGTGCAATACCCATCAATATCCCAATGTCATTCTTTAAAGAAATAGAAGAGGCAATCCAAAATTTCATATGGAATAATAAAAGACCCCATATAGTAAAAAACACTTCTTAGCAGAAAGAACAGAGCAGGAGGAATTTCAATACCAAACTTTAGACTCTATTTCAGAACTATAGTGACCAAAACAGCTTGGTACTGGCACAAGAACAGGCCTGAAGACCCATGGAATAGAACTGAGGACCCAGATATAAACCCACAGACCTATGGCACCTAATCTTTGCTAAGGGAGCCCAAAAAATATAATGGAAAAAGACAGCCTCTTCAACAAGTGGTGCTGGCAGAACTGGTTAAGCACCTGCAGAAACTAAAGTTGGATCCTTCTTTGTCACGCTGCATTAGGTTTAACTCCAAATGGATCAAAGACCTCGAGGTAAAAGCAAATACACTGAAAACTTTACAAGAAAGAATAGGAGATACACTAGGTCTCCTTGGCACAGGTCAAAAGTTTCTTAATAAGGACCCAGAAACACAACAAATCAGAGAAAGTCTGGATAAGTGGGATTGCAATAAACTGCAGAGCTTCTGTATGGCAAAGGACATAGCTAGCTAACTAGAAAGCCTACAGAGTGGGAGAAGATCTTCACTAACCATGCAACAGACAAAGGCCTCATATCTAACATATAGCAACAGCTCAAAAAATTGAATCACTCCAAAACTAATCGCCAAAGAAACAACCATCCTATTAAAAGATGGGCCAAAGACTTAAAGAGAGTCTTCTCTGAACAAGAAACAAAAATGGTCTATAGACACATGAAGAAATGCTCGACATCTCTGGTCATAAAAGAAATGCAAATCAAAACAACTCTAAGATTCCACCTCACTCCAGTTAGAATGGCCATTATCAAGAAATCTAATAACAACAGATGCTGGAGGGAATGTGGCCAGGAGGGATCACTACTACACTGTTGGTGGGAGTGCAAACTCGTTCAACCACTATGGAAAGAAGTATGGCGGTTCCTCAAAAGAGTAAACATAGAGCTCCCCTATGACCCAGCACTTCCACTACATGGCATTTACCTAATCGTCCAGAAACAAGTACATACTAAATTCATTAGCACAATGATATTCATTGCAGCACTATTTACCATAGCAAAGATATGGAACCAACCTAGATGTCCCTCAGTTGATGAGTGGATCAACAAGATGTGGTATTTATACACAATGGAATTCTATGCTGCTGTCAGAAAGAATGACATCGCCCCATTTGTAAGGAAATGGAAAGACTTAGAAAAAATCATATTAAGTGAAGTAAGCCAGACTCAAAGGAACATAGGCTCAGTGGTTTCCCTCATTTGTCATAATCAGTAGAAATCTTGGTCTCTCCTAGCAGAGATTTACAATAGAGAAAAACCTAGATACATAAGCTAAATGAAAGGACCTCCAGGATATAGAAATCAGATAGGGAAGGGGGGAAAACAAGATGAGGGGCTCGGGTGGAGGGAGGGAAATGGGGACCAAGATATGAGAAATGGTATCAATGTATGTGAAGTAATGCACCCTTTATCTGGTGAATATAATGTAACCCTTCTATTAATTGCAATAACAAATATGGAAAAAAATGATTTTTTAAAATCTTGTCTAGAGTGATTAGTCATTCTGGTAGACAAAGCTGCTAGCACCATTAGTTTTTGGAAGGAGTTATGATTTCAATTTATATTTCCTAGGACAAAAGAAACATGTAATTAAACTTTATTGCAACAGATTTTTAATAATTAGGAAATCTTCCAACTCCAATCTTAAAGGTTTGCTAACACTATATATATATGTATATATGTATACATACATATATATGTATATATATATATATAGTTTTATAGAATGTTCAGGTTTGAACATTCAGACAGAGGGATGGGAAAGAATGAGATCTTATGGTTGCTTTTGGTTAAACAGTATTTTCAAATCTAAGGGGATTTCTGCTATAATTAGTAACTGTCTTAACCATCTTATTCAAAAGAGAGGCCTCTAATAAACCCAACCCTCCTCTAATGAATATGTACTAACTCTTATGCAACAGATAACTTTCTAAACACTTCAAAAATGACTCAATATTTGCATGCCCAATGCTATGGACATGGTGTTGTAAATATAAACACAACTACATAGACATAAAAATTTATGACTATAGACATGATGTTTTATTACATAGATTAACATGTATCTATGACATGCAAACCTTCAGCCTAGTTTTAATTATGTTCTAAAATCTAAGCGCCAGTGATTGTATATAGAGATTCCCTTCTTGAGTACTTGTTTGTTAAAAACATCATTTGAAATATAATGTAAAAATCAACGTTAATAAATTCTTTAATAAAAAAATCATCTAAGACAGAGTTGCATTTCACTTTTTGATTTTGGGAGACATTTAGGTAAATGAAATATTTTCCCATTTTAATTCATCTTACTTCTGTTCCCATTACCATCTGTTTACTCTTATCAGTATTTTCATTTTGTTACTATTTGCCTCTATTTGTATCAGTGCCATATTTAAAATCAAAGCCTCACTCTTGCTCGACAAGCGCTCCACCAGTCTTTGCCTCCTGGTTCCATAGCTTTTTTCTAAACTAAGCCACAGTAGTTTACCTTTAGACCACTGTGGGCGGGCTGAAGCCCATCTTCTCTCCCATTAGAAAGGAACTCATGCCACCTTGAGAGCTTGATTTTCAGGGCAGTCTTCCACATAGGGCATTCCCTTTTTTGCTTTGTCACTCTTGTCTTTATGTATATAGTAATGAGCTCGTTTTCATTATCTTGATAAAGTATGGATCATTGTTTTGCCTATAGTTATGAATACAATTCTTCTTAGGCTTTCCTTTTGAGGTAAGTTTTGGCAGGTCGGTTAAACTGTTACAATGATTAGAGCTGGAGGAAAAGAAAGAAAAAACCTATTTGGCTTGAGCATTTGTCCTGCATAATTACACAGTCAGGATGATCAGAAATATTACCGTCAGCAAGCATAGGAAATCCATAAGGTTTATAAATATTCTGATGATGTTTTAAGTGTCCAGCGCCCACAAATAACAGCTGATCAATAGACTTCTAGGATATTACAAATTGATCAATAATATGTCACTGCACTTCGGATGGCAGCGAGTTTATTTCCTGAAATATGCCATATGAATAAGACCTCTTTCACTCAATCCCCTATGATGTTTCAAGCCAGGAAACAAAGCAAGCAGTTCCTCCAATTGAACTAAACAATAATTGGGTAAAGACCTGTCAGAGTTCCAAGTATACCGGAAAGGAGTGGAATTTTTTTATCTGCCATTTTTTTCCTCTTGACCATTTTCATTCCTCATTATAATTCCATCCAACCTTATTGAGAGTGACTCACTAAATTAATGGAGGAAGTATGACTTCCTTCCAGTTACATTTCTTTTGTAAGAATCTCAACAAAAAACATCAGTGGCAATCAACACATCTCATTTTAATAAGATCTATTGTATATGTTTTTAATATTTACATTTTATTTCTTTTCATATTTTCAGAAATCACTTTACATTTATTTTTATTTAGTTTCTATTTCTCTCTATCTATACACATATATTAAAAACCACAGCTAGATTTCATCCTGGCCATAATCACACGATAATGAAGAACAAGACATAAATACCATGCATGTAAAAGGTCAAATATGAAGAAGACCAGCTTGATTCCTGAAGCTTCCTGCAGTATTTTGCCTGTAGCTACAAAACACAGTTTTTGATCAGGATCAGTTATAAGGACACAGAAAGCCAGATTGTCTGTTTTAATTGAGCATCATGTGGTTTTATGCCTTCGGGGCTGGTTTACATGGGCCTTGATGGGTTTACCCACCAGGCAGTGAGCTTCCAAGTGCTGGGAAGCCTTGAGTCACTCGATCCAGTCACTAGAGGGCTCTTAATGAAATCCTTGCCTTCTTTCCTCTTATTGAGGCAGCCCTAAGGACATAGGAGTCTGAGTCTTGCTATCATCCCTCAGGAGGTCATAAAGCATGACAAAGGGGAGACAATGTAAGAACAGGGCATGAGGGCAGAGAAGACCATTTCGGGCAAAATACTGCATTTTCCTTTTCTTACATAGACTCATCTATGAGAACCCAGGGATTCTTTTCTTTTTCCTTAGCTACTCCAGAGCCTGCTGTCCCGAGGGTCAAGTTTTGAACCTAGCTCTGTCACAGAGGTCTGAGAACCACCTCCCCATCCCCTGCTCCATATGACAAAGTAATTAGCAAAAATACCAGCTGAGCAGTCCAGATCCCTAAGTTCAAACGTTGGAAACAGAAATAATCCAGTGAAGGAGGAAGAGGAGGAGGAGGAGGAGGAAGAAATCATAAAGAAAATAATCAGATTTAAACAATTATCTTAAGTAACATACCAGAGTGATTTTATAACTGGGGGTATCCACAGAAAAATATACATGAGTAAGATCAAATAACAGTAGGCTCTTTTCTTTCCACTTGAATATAAACTCCAAACCATTTTGCCACAGAATTCTTGCTAATACAAAAATGTTTTTTGTGATTCAAAGAATTTTACTGATCACAATATTACTTTGTTATCAGAAAAGTTATATATACTCATGTCTACGACCAAAAGATTCTAAGGGTTGAAATTTTATTTGAATTGATTTTTTTCATCACCATTGTTCATTGATACAAGACTTTAACATAATACTCTCACAAATTAAAACACAAAACCATTTACAATATACCATTATGAATTAAAACTATCCTAATATCATTTATTAGCTTTGTGTTTGAAAATGATACATCCTAAAATTGCAATTCCTCCTATAACCATTTTACTTTTAGACATAGGAAAAATCACTGTGTTTGAAGACTCATACAAAAGAAAAGCTTCTCTACTGAAAAAAATGTATCTTAGAAAACATATCTTGACATTTAGAAGACTTCCTTCTCTCTTGTTTTTAATCTGTGATTTAACCTCTGGCGATATGACAAGGAAATCGCATGAAATGCTTTGGTATTATTTTAATCACATTAACATTGTTTGCATTTCCACACTGAACAGAATATTTTATTAAATTATCAAATGAGTGTTCTAGTATTGTTACAGTCTAAAAATGAAAACTATTGAAAAAGAAAGAGGAAAATGAACCTAAGCAGTTGCTTGATGCATTTAGTAGGGTATTACATGATAGTTTTATATTCTCAAAAGAAAAAAAAAATCACTTCTTGGATTTTTATTATTTCTCAAGATAGCTGGGAAAGCCTCACATTTTCCATAATGGAACATTTTATTTCTTTCTAAGTTCAGATTCATTACACATTTCTAAGAATAAGAATTGTTGTATCTCCACTTCCTTTCCTCCTTGTTTTTCTCCCGTATTTGTCATCTGCCAACTCATTCTACATTTTTAAAAAAAAAGCAAACAACAACACAACAAAAAACATGTTTAAGCTAAAGTATATGACTGTGTGGTGAAACTTAAAGTCTTTCCCAACAACTTCAATCCCCCAGAAAGTCTTCATATTTATATTTTTTATAAAAAATCATGAAAATGTCAATCAAGCTCTTTATTGAGTGTATGTGCATTAAGAGAAGTAATTTAATAGCAAATTGTTTGCTTTGAATCACATAAAATCTTTTATCGAATGAGTTACAGATGTTGAAATTTGCTAAGTGCATTTGCATAAATCTGCCTCATACTGACAACAAGTTACTCTCAGATGACGAATATAAAACTTAAATTACCACTATTCAGAGTCATATTTTAATGATAACTTTTTTATTGAAACAAAATATTTGAACTAAGTGGTATCCTTCAGCAGCTTTCCTTAAAATGATTTCATAGCATTTTAAAACTTCTAAACAACAATATTAATTATTATTTTTTTTTTGCCAGTCCTGGGCTTGGACTCAGGGCCGGAGCACTGTCCTTGGACTTTCTCAAGGCTTAGCACTCCACCACTTGAGCCTCAACACACTTCCAGCTTTTTTCTATGTATGTGGTACCGAGGACTCAAACCCGGGTCTTCGTGCATGCTAGGCAAGCACTCTACCACTAGGCCAAACTCCCAGCCCCAATATTAATTATTTTTACAAACATTAGCGCCAACATTTTACCCCTAAATTCTACAGTTATGTGTGCAAGCTTTATTTTAGCAGCCTTATTTTAATTTATCCATATAATAGTTTATAGTTGTTAGGAATGATATATATATATTATTGTGCTATCTAGAATATATATTGCATATCGGATATATAGCCTACATATGAATACATATATATATGTTACATACTTTAACAATATGGGCTTTGTGTTGGAGGTGTGTCTCAATTGGTAGAGTGCTAGCCAATGAGAAAAAGCTGAGTTTGAGTCCTGGTATTGAACCTGTTGGTTTTTTTTTAAGAGTATAGATTTGCAAATTAGCCTTAAATTGCTATTGCACCCTTATTAACATGTAACACCAAATTTATTATTTATTCTGCATCAGCTTTATTTTCACATCATTAAGCTGATGATAGTAAATAATTGAGGTAATTCCTATGGTTAATGAAGGATTGAATAAGAAAATTCTAATCAATCATATGATTCACATCTTGTTCCCCAAACTACTAGTAGGTATTACAAAATTTGTTTAGTAGAGATTTTTCTCTGGGAAATTAGTATTAGTGTACTAGAACTTGAAACACACCACTGATTATGATGGAATTATTTTCTTGGACTCATCTGCCATCACCACCACATATAAAAGTAGACCTGATATACAATGTCTTTTTTCAGGCATGGTCACTGTAAGGCATGGAATATGAGTATGAAGAGATGAACTCGGGGCCATCCTGGTCCTCCACATTCTTCAAGTTTCCTAAAGGGTACAGAAAGTCAACAGAACATTGAAGAATACTAACTCCATTGTGGAGAGAATTCAGACAGCACAGCTTGGGGCAGTTGGGGTTTGTGAAACACAAGTCAAGGAGTATAAGGAGGTAATGGAACAACCTACCAAAGGGCTCTTATAAAATTCTTGTTTAATTAACTCTGCTTCCTAAATCGAACAGTACCCAAAGGGCTATAAGATATCAAATGTTCTCTTTCCTCCACATATAGGCACAGCAGTGAAGGAATTTTAAGTGTCTGTGGATTGTATATATACATATATATATAATACAGATATATGTATTCTTACTAAAATCAAAGGCAGTGAAATGAGGTGAAGGCAACTGGAAGGGGTAAAGTATACAAGAAGCCATGTGTATTTTGCACAATGGATAAACAGTTAATGGTTCAATGATTTTTTGAAAACGATTCGCAAAACTGCTGTAGGGGAAAGATAACATATAATGCTGATTGATTCATTGAGGGATTCTGGCTCCAGCTGAAATGAATGACTGGAAAGGTGCACTCTGGAGTTCTATTTGTTGGTGTCGTTGTTCCACACTTAATTTGCTGCTCCTGAGGCAAGCTATTTCCCTTCAGCATGGGCCCAATACCTTCTTACATGGATTTCACCTCATTTGTTAGTGAGGCTTAAGCTGGCTAAAGCACAAACCACGTAAGAACAAGGTGAAACTGGCAATCAAGTGGGAAAGAATTGGATAAAGCGGTCAAGTGCATGCTGGCGATACAGGCTGGCTGTGTTTCACTGAAATGGTATGAGCTGCAGATGGATAGATATTATTACTCTACAGTCCACAGCAGTGCCGTCTGCAGGTCTCCAGGGGACAGCGAGTTCTCTCTGGGTGTTCTAGTCTAAGATGATGACAAGGGCAAACTTTGTGTCCCGGTCAGCAGGCTCAAATTGCTTCTCCCCTTACCTTTATCTTGGGGCTGTGGATGGGAGTGAATTCCAGCCTTACTCAAAAGAACTTCCAAGCTGTCCAAGAAAGACCTCAGTTCAAATCATCTGAATCACCCAGGCCATGCAATTTGTGCTGCTTTCCCTGCACACACACACACACACATACATGTCTCAGTTCCACTCCAATCACATCTTCCTATACTCAGTGATGCCCACATTGGTTGCTGCTCCATGAGCAAAAATGTTGTCTGTCTTCATCCCTGGAGTCTTGTGTCTTCTGCTAGCCTCCAGGATTGCAGAGGCCATCCATGTTCATTACAGCTCGGGGAACATCTCAGACATGTCTCGCATCTCGACATCCACAATGGGTACTAGCCTGTGTTTGTGTCTCCAGAACAGTCAGATGTGCAGCTGGATGCAAATGAACTAATACCCACCACGAGTCCTGAGCACTAAGCTTCCCATGAATGTCTTTGTAAAAATGGAAGATGGCATGATGGATGCATTTAGGCACGGGGAATATTAAAAATCCTTCACTTTAAACATCTGTATCTTCATGTACGAACTGAAAAATCACTCTAATCACACCAAAGGCACTTCTGGGACTATTCAATACATGAGAGTAATATTCAGTTCATAATAATTCTGCTTCACTGTGATGTGTGAGCTGATCAGTAGTCAAACAAGTCGTATAGATACTAATATTTTATGGGAAGAAGAGAGATTTTTTTATAGATGGACTGACAGAGAGATAAATACATGTGTGTGTGTAAAGACATGTATTTACATGTATATTAATATGGAGCAATTCTTCTGAATGAAGAATTGATAGCAAAACAGAAGTCTGTTAACTTAAGTCACTGAAGAGATTTTCTTTCCTTTTGATAACCTCAAGGGCAGTTATTTCTCCACTTATTGTAATTACTTTTATTCTGAATAGACTATACATTTCATAAATCAATTCATTCAGGGAATCATTAATTCCCATAGTATCTGATTTTCTTCTATTTACCCAACAAGTCATTGGCCCACATCTCTTCTCAGTCTTCCCATTTTTTCCCATTCATCATTTTCTCGATAACTTCACAGGGACCCTCAAAGCAAGTCACTTGGTAGTATACTTCATATGAACAGAGCTTTGAGTAAATGAACATGTTTTATTTAAGACTTGATATCTGAGACTCTTCTTAGAGCCTTTTTCTTTTTGTTCTATGTTCGTGTCAAGCCAGACACCAGCTCTGTGGCTAAGTTGAGAACTGGAGAAAGATGGTTTCAAGGACAGCCTGTTCAGAAATGCTCAAGAGATTGTTCTGACATAAGAAAGTACAATGACAAGATTAAATAGGAGGCTTCTGTGCAGATGTTTGTGGGGACAGGCCGAGAGACCTAGCTCAAAAATAACCAACTCAAAAGGAAAAAAAGAACGAGATATGGCTTAGTAACAGAGCTCCTGTCTATCAAAGAAAACTATATTGAATCCTCATTGCCACAAAAAGAGTTAATGACGGCGACTTGGTAAGAAGGAAATAAACTTTGACACAGCAGAGCCAGTGTCCATGTAAAGAACTGGAAGAAGCGGTGAGAAACACAGCAGCTTCCCTGTGCCAGAAAGTCCTGCTCCAAAACCACTCCACGTGAATGGATAATTTAATTAAAACGAGAGACTTTTCTATTCAAATAATTCATCCGTAAAATGACTCCCTTAGGCCTCTTCTTTGTAGAACCTTTGGAACCATTCATTCATTCATTGCCTTACAGTGAGAGAATGGTGTAAAAGATAACAGCAGCCAGAGCATAGATGAAAATTGAACTTTGACCCAAAGACTAGGAAGCAGTCAGCCAAGAAGAGACAGGGCTGGATTGAGAACGGACAGCTTCCATCATTCTTCACCCTTGCTTTCAACTTATGATCAAGTGAAGGATACCAAACATGCTTCCCCAGTCTTGCAGTGACCCCAAGTTTGCCGAGGCCAGCAGCTTCTCATCAGAAGCACATCTGAAGCCTTGGCTTTGCCCATAATTTCCTCACTCTCCTACTTACTTTTGATTTCTGAACACCACCACTGCTTCTACCTTTTGGAAGTTAGTTTGTCTTCATTCCTTTCTGCATACTCATTTCCACAGAACATAAAAAGGATGAGTTATTAATGGTTTCAAATAAAAAAATAATAATCCCCGCTCACTGAGGTCTGCCAAATTGCTCCCGTGAAACGTGTGCACAAATGCAAATTAGGACAGAGCATTCTTTCCATGCATTTACATGTCTGCTATTGCAATAAAGAGTGCAAAAATAAAGTGAAAAATCCTACGGGAACCAACCATGTAAGTACCGATTGAGAAAAATCTCACTCTTCCTCTGGATCTTCATTCTCTTTGTGGACTAGATCTCCATCCACCTCTGTCTGTGAACAGCCTTTTGGAAGGAGCTGGGAGCCCCACATGGACTTTTAACCCTAACCCCCTCCCCAGCATTTGAACCTTCATTATTCTACACACAGGTAGCTTGGCTCTTTTTGTACCCCTGTGTGTTTGCATTTGTCTTAAGTAGTAGGCTTGATTGCTGTAGAAGTTCATAATCCTTATCTACAATTCTGGTATCCAAAATGCAGGAGGAAAAAGGGAAAGTTTCATTTTCTTCATAACTCACGTTTCAGCCCAGTTACTATTAACCCGAGCTCTATGTAGTCCAGATTCACCGCTGCCTAAAGCCAGGCCATTGGCTGCAGAAGCCTCAGTGCCTTTGTGATGTGGAGCTGCCCTCTCATCCTATTGACAGCCCACAATCCACTCTGCTGTGACACATTGCCTTTCACAAATCCAAGAAACAATGACAATCTGAATGGTGAAACACAGAAAACTACCCGAGTTTTGGCTAAGACCTTAGTTGGCCATTGGCCTGCTGGATTTTACCTGTGAGTGAGGCTCTAGTGCAAAGAGTACCTAACCTAGTTAGGTTCCCATTTTGAATAGGGAATAACCTAGGTTCCCATTTTCAACAGGGAAACAGAGACCTAAGATGGCTTCCAAACTACACTTACTACATCTTCCCATGTATGGAGTTGGAAAATCTGCCAATTTCTTCATCAAAGGCAGACACTAAAATAAAATAAAATAATAACCATATTGATTAATAGTATAGCTATGCTAAATATCATCCACAAAAAGACATATTATACAACAACAGAAAAATGAGTCAAACCTTTCATGTAGAGATTGTTCCCAATAGGTTTGGCTAACTTTTTTGATATGTGATATTGTTATTTAGAGGTGATATACAGAGGGGTTGCAGTTACATATGTCAGATGAGTACATTTCCCTTCTTTTTTTGGCCAGTTCTGGGAATTGAACTCAGGGCCTGGGCACTGTCCTTGGGCTTTCTTAAGAATACCACTTCTGGCTTTTTTTGTGTATGTGGCACTGAGGAATCAAACCCAGGGCTTTGTGCATGCTAAGCAAGCACTTTACCACTAGGCCACACTCCCAGCCTGAGTACATTTCTTTTTGTACCATTTCATCCCTTCCCTCTCTCAGTTTTGGTTAATATTTTGTCCATGATATTTCCTTAGGAGGTTAACATGGAAGAAATCCTACCTCCTAAAAGAAATTTCCAATTCAAGTAGATAACAAATAAAATTTCTTTCATCAAAAGTTTCTTGTAATTTGGAAGTGGCCCTGTGGCTCAAGGGGTAGGGCAGTAGCCTTGAGCTGAAGAGCTCAGAGACAACATCCAGACCCAGAGTTCAATCCTCACAACCAACAAAAAAATTCTTGTAATTTGTCTTGCACAAGTTATTCATGCAAGGACCCCAAAGTCAAAGCAGAAAATAAGATCATTGCTTCCTTCATTTGGAATAATATGATAAAAATCACCTAATGTTCATCTCTAGAAAATGTGAAAAGAACATCTGATTTAGCCATTTACTTTGATTAGGAAATCAAGGGCTGGACTTTCAGTTCTTCAGTAAGATTTTTCTGCTCCAAAGCGCCATCCACCAAAAATAAAAAGATCCTTTTTCTGCATTCTAAAGATAATAATAATACTAACCAGTAATTTGAGCCAAGCAATGGGCATTTTATCAACATTTATGTATTCATCATTATACCTCAAGTCTATATCTCGATGGACTGCTTTTGGCCAAATTGAAATTTGAAAATGATAGCACCAGTCTTATCAATTGGATGTCCAGAAACTTTCAAAGCAAACCGTATTCTAAAATTGTATTAGGTAAGTCATTTTTCTATTCAAAGCATTTGACTGGCCTTTTTTATTGAGCATTTTCCAATTAAAACACATCAAATTTATTTTGTGGCTAAACTATTACCTCCTTTTTCATTGAAAAAAAAATGTAATCCATAGGTAAAATCAGGTAAACAAGGCCAGGTCTTAAAGAATAGTTTAGTTTTCCAGAAATTCTACTTTACTTATTCCTCACATTTGCAACCAATCTATTTTGTTACTTTCAGCATTAATTATTATTTGCAGTCCTTGAGACAACCTCCACACTATTTGATATTCTTATCAAGAAAAACTCATATAAATTACAAAATAAATAACAATTTTAAAGTCTATGGCTGTCATCAACTTTCCGTTGTTTTAATTTAATCACAAAGTGAATTGGTGGATTGTATATTCATTTTGGATTTAAGCTTATTTCTTTTTGACAGTATTGAAGCTTGGACTAAGAACTTTACATAAGGCCCTGCTCCAAGTCCTCAAACTTCCTTTTTTTGCCATAATGTAATGGCGTAGTTTAATGTCAACATCTATTTTTTTAATAGCAGCATATATTTCCATTAGCCTCGGGCCAGAAAATAGAAGCTAAGTCATTCCTTTAAGTATGATATTTGTTGATTCATTAGGAAATATCTTCATACTATCAACCAAATGTTTGAAAAACAAAATGGCTCTGTATTTTTCAGTGTTACAGAAACAGCCAGAGGCAGGAAAAGATACATTTGGCAAAATGACTGTTCACAGCTAGAAATTCCAAGATGGAAAGAGATCACCTTCTCTCAGAAAAACATCATTTCTCTGAAAAGACAGAAGGTTTTTATAGAGATAAGTCTCCAAAGATAAGCATTTGCTGAGCAGTGTTGATTGTAATAGATGGCCCTGAAATTATAATTACTGGGCTGAAATGAATTTATCGGTGACACAGTGTAGCAAAGTGTTGATAGGCGCAGTTACTTGAGCAAGGCTCTTCTTCAGCTTCTTCCTTGGTGGTGATTTCAGTTGAAGGTCAAGGATTCCAAGTTTCTCAGCTAGGAAAAGAGAACATGAGCCAGAAAGCTTTAAGGTCTTTTTCAGTTCAAAACCTCACATTATGTATGACGGCTCTATCACGATTCTAACACAATTATTACAGTTTTTATGGTCATAGTTTTAAATGTTAGTATCAATAAATCATTGTATGTTAGGTGCACTAAGAACTCATAAAGAAAAAAATTAGCATTTTCTGTATTTCAGCTTGTGCTAAATATAAAATAGGTTGTTGCGCCCTCTGTTGGTAATGCTGTCCTCTAATGAGGAGACTGCAGTCTCTCACTTTTGGGGTATTTCATTTGCTTTCTTTTTTATTGTAATTAATAGAAGGGTTACAGTTATATTCTCCAGGTAGAAGGTGCATTTCTTAGCCTAAAACATTTCAAGTTGTTTTCTGACCTCTAAATGAGATAAATAGCAATATCAATAGCTATATCATGCTTGAAAAATAATGTGAAATTGTGAGCCTTAAGTTATACATTTTAATATAGATTTCTTCAAAGGACCACTGATACATATGCTTTATTTGAATATGTTGGACCTGTACAGTTTATTGTTAAAAATAAGTGGTGAGTTAGCTCACTGACAACATGATATTTAAAATGGAATCCCTCCCCTCCTCTCTGAATTCACTCCAGGAAACTAAAAGCTTCAAAACGAAGTAGATTCCTTGGCTACAAAAATCTAACTTTCCTTTTTCCCCTAGGCATACTAACAGAGTCTTTCCTAAAATGACACTTCATGATGTGTCATAAATATGCATGACTTCCTTGTGCCAAGGAGCAAGAAACAACGTGAGTAGTTTGTGAAAGGGATAATTTGGTTCAAAGTTATGATGAGTAAAAGTATGTTAATGAACAAAGAACAAAGACAGTACCTTTGTAGTTTAAAAAGATGGTTTCTTTCAGTAGAAGATCAAAGAAATAAAGAAATATTCCATCATTTCCCACTTTAAAAGTTCCTCAAACTATGCTTTATTGAGCCTAGACATGAATTTGAAGATATTCTATTTATGTTGCTAGAAAGAATTGGACTATTTGTCTCATTTAGGGTAAACAAAAAGGTAATATAGTTTCAGTGACATTTTATAGTTCTAATACAGAAAACAAATAGTTGTACTCTTCTGTCAAATAGCTGTACTCTTCCATATAAGGCAAGATTCCATGAAGGCCTTCTGGAAAGGTGGTAGAGATTTTGTAATGGCTCCCTCAGACTTGGTGAGAAGGGGTCCAGGAGACAACATGAGAACCAGGAAGGCAGTTTTAAATTCTGAATTCAAGAATATGTCCTTGAAATTCTCTTAAGTGTTCTATAACCATGTTGTAATATTGGGAAATAATTAGGTAACTAGAAACTAGACTGGCTGATGTCAGGATCATAGGACCATAATGACCCACGAACGAAAGTAGCCTAAACCAAATCCACATTTAGCCCATGAAATCTGGTGACATATCATTGAGAGTTTTGCCAAAACAGTTTGGGCTAGAAGGCCCAGCCTTACTGATTCAAACTCTTTCTGGATCCAGACCATTCTATGATTCATTCCAAAGAAAAGCAAGGTTGCTTGTGCTTCTGGAAATGCAAAAACAATTTTTACCCATGCCTGTAATAGCTTCTTAGCCCAAATAAGGTTATGCAATTTGGCTTGACTTCACCCATCACTTGCTCCCCCCCCCTTTCCTCATTCTTCCCTTCTACCACACCCTCTACCTAGCAACAGTAAACCAACCAGAACAGGGCTACGCAACTGAAGGAAAGATCATAAATAGAATGATGTGTTAAAGGACCTCTATTGCTCAAGGTGTGCTACTTATTAGCCTGTATACCATGCACCCTGAAATTAACAAAAGACACTTCTCTGCCAGGACAATCAAATGAAGTACACAGCAATATTTCTCCATCCACAAATGAGTCAGTGAGTCATCAATTTTGAGTGTTTCCTTCTTGGCTGTTTTTGAGCCTTTGGCAATTACACAGGAAAATACTTAATTGACTTAAAATGGTGAGAGGCTTAAATATTTACATCTAATGTGTGTTGAGTTCTTTGTTTAAAAAAATCCTGACCTCTAAATTTCATCTAGTTTAAAACTATGATGATTGGCTAATAAAAGAATAAAATAAAGATGTCAGGTAGAACATAATCAAATCCAATCAACTGGTGACTGTACTTGCCAAGCCTTATTAAATAAGACAGCAGGCACAAAGACACTGGAATCTCCTGGTTCTAACTCAGTTCATCTTTGCTCCCACAAAGGAGAAATCTGAAAGAATGGATTTAAGCATGGGCAGCTTCTACCTTAATCAAATGAAGGATTATCCCAAATTAAAATTTGCAAGGGTCAATGCCAGTCAGTGATCCTACCTACTCAAGAAACTAAGTTCTGAAGATAAGGTTCAAATCTAACCTGCGCAGAGTCTTAGCTTCAATTAGCCACCAAAATGTCTCAAGTGGAGCTTTGCCTCAAGTGGTAGAGCATTAGCCTTGAGCAATAAAGCGTAGGAACTGTGACCAGGACCTGAGTTAAAACTCCAGGACCTTCCCCCAACCAAAAAAGTAATACCCTACAGATAATCTAAATGATCTTAATAGTATCTGTGAAGTGGCATAGTTTTAATATCTTAGGAATCTATTATTATTTTACTTTTATACTATTATATTTTACTATTTTATATGTATACTATTTTATACTATTATATTTTACTTTACAGAAGACAAAATCAATTTATACATCCTTACCACACCAAATATCAGCTTCAATTTCTCAATTCCATGTTCAGTATTGCTAACTGAGAATATTATCACCAGGAAATAGTCCTACCATTATTAGGTGTTTCTTTTTTGTGTGGAAACAACAATATAGCCGAATATATTTCCATTTTAAAAATTTTATAGAATTTACCAAGTCATGTACTAGAAGCAAATTATATACTTATGCATAAGCCTAAGTAAAAGGAGAAACATGTATTGCATCCATCACACTATCCTCTCACATTATGGAGATTCCTGTGGGCTTGTTGCATTGTGCTCCCACATCCTTGGGAAGCCATGTGGGGAAATAATAAAATGTATCTCTCAGTCTGGAAACATGCAGTGCCCATTGCCTGGTGAAAAGGAATTGTGCCAACACTTTGCAGTTCCCCAAATGTGATCAGTTAGTCTCACAGTTAGTCCTGGTCAGACCAGGAAACACTTGTCAACAAGGAAAGTAAATAATAGGCCCTTTAACAATTCAAGATTTTCACAAAATAATCCTTCAAAACAGTCAACATAACTTGAGACAAAAACTGAAACACAACTTGTCCAGTCCTATTGTCTCCTGTTCAGAGACAAGACCAGAAAATAGACATATGACTTCTGTTTCCAGAAATGCATTGATTTTTTTTTGCTTTGTTCAGATTTGCGGTTTTTGATCTGTAACACTAAATCCTGCCTATGGTGGTGATAATTATTGACAGTAATGAGAAAATCTCAGTATCAGACCTACATACATACTGGCTTTCAAAGATCTCTTTCCCAGAAATTCCCAGAAACATAAACATATGCCTAAGGATTGAGCTCCATCTACAGGAAGCAGGAAGTAAAACAAATTCTTTGCAAATGCTAACTTCACACATATCTATTAGGATGAAATTGGTTTTGCTTCTTGGAATGATGTTTTGTCTAAGAAAGTTTCAAACAAAAAGGAGACGAAACAGAGTTGGCTATAAGCCTGACATCCTTTGTGGAGGCTTTGAATTAGTTTTATTCTCTCCTTTCTTTAAAAAGTTTTATCTTTGACCAATAAAACATATGCCTTAGAGAAACACAAAGAAAACTCTTCCCAAGATTCTTTAAGAGTTCATCAAATGAGAAGAATTCCTGAATGTTAAAATTTCAAGAACTTCTGTTAAGATATGAGCTTCAATATTTCCCTTCACTTCCTGGTAAGCCATGTTTTCCTCTATAGATATTTCTCCTCCATTCCAAGGTTCAGTATTTGTGAGCCAAATATGATGAGGAAGAGAAAAGAAGGTGAACAGAAGGCCTACTCATACCCTAATACCTGACAGAAATCTGACCATACCATCTTATCAGTTCCAGGCTAATTGACAACATAGGCATATACTATAGAAGAAATTGTCCACTCCCTCCAAAGGTGGCTTGTTCATCAGAAAGTAGGAATAAAACAATAAAACTGCCCATTATTCCCAAAAGACATATGCATTCATTCCTTTGTAGGTCTTCGGAGAATGAGTTATTGATGTGAGCTCACCAAAGTTTTGTTATGGAATTCACTCCCAAAAGTGTCAAGTGGAGATAATGTCCACAAACCATTCACACAAAGCACAGCGCCTGAATTTCCAAGGCCACCTGACTGATTATTAAATAGTTGAAAGCTAAAATTAAGTAGCATGCTCCAGGTTACTGAGACAATGTCTGTTGACATAACTATTTCCATCTCTAAGAAAAACAAAGCACCACACAATGAAGACACTGCCTTTGTGCAAATCCCCTGTGCTAAGAATGATGAGTAAGTGCCATGCTCAGCCCCATGGAAATTTTTTTGTATGTAAAATACGTTTCATTGTTCTTTAAAAGGGTTCAGGGTTTGATTTAATCTGCTGTACATGGAAGCTGTACTGTATGCATGAAATGAAAGCCAATCAACTACTTCATCCCAGAACAAGAAGAACGTCCACACAAAAAGAAATACCAATCTCTACCCTAGGAACATAAGCCTCTTAAACTCCATACATTTGAGAGATTTTTTTCATCCTGAGATCTTTTAAGATGTAGCTTTCTTTAAGTTTCCATTAATCAAGCTTCGTTTCTATTAAATCATACACTTTAGATACCATCTATTTACCAAGTAAGTAAGCTACCTAACACCTCTAAACAAATTCACTGAGAAATGTCTAGTTCCATAGAGTAAATTCAACATATAACTCACCTATGGCCAATCTGATGAAAGGAGAGTAAATATTAATCTACAGACAGGAGAGGCTGTGCTGGATGTGAAACATTAACAAGTATTTGGACTTTCAGAAAGCAGAGAATCAGTAGAAACTGGCTTGACTTAGCAAGACAGAGTAAGGTGACCATCCTGTGGATTTTTCTCAGAAGTTCCTATTTCAGGACAGAACTGAGGCCCACACTGCACATTTACAAAGCCACCTCTCCAATGTGTGTGGTCAATGTTCTGTATTGCCTTCGTGAGTGCCCTCTTTTCTCAGACAAACTTCCTGAAGTCTCTTCTGTGTTCATCACAGGAAATACTGTTGAGCGTTACCACTGTGCTACAATTCTGCCTGTAAAGCTTCTTTACGTAGAAGTGGCATTTCTTTTAAGGTTCATGAGACATTCTGGGAAGATAAATGCAAGCAAAGCATGCCTGATTTCTGTTTTCATAATTGTTACTTAAAAACTGCTTTGTCTAAAGAAGCATCCTTGCTCCTGAAAGTATCTAAAGAAGAACTAAGGGCAGGATTTAAAAAAGCAAATTGGCATCTCCACCTCTGTTCTGTAGCTATATCGTTCATTCTGGTCATCTGGACACATCTTGCAGCCATTTTGGACTCCAGGATAGACAGGACTGATGGATGAGCACCTTGTGATTGGAATCAAAGCTACCTTCAGACAATGGTGACAATGGTGACATCCAGCTCCACGGGAGGTGACAATGAACATCTGAACACTAGACCACACCGTTGACCAGAACTGCTGAATTATACGTACCATTCGCCCTCCTGACCAAATGCTATCTAAACCTAAAGCTTGTCTCTGTACCCTGAGGATAGAGTTTTTATTTTGCCTCCCTCCATTATTGCAGCCACGCCATACAAGAAATCTATTTTCTCTGCTTCTTCCTGCCATTTGTTTCTTTATGTGGTGTACTGTGGGAAAAGGAAGAAGGGAAGAGGGGAGGAGGGGAGGAGGGGATGAAGGAAAGATGGAAAGGAAGGAAAGGAGGAAGAGAAGGAGGAAGGGAGGAAGGGAGGGAGGGAGGGAAAGAGGGTGGAAAGGAGAAAGAAAAATGTGTTATTCCATGTTTGATTTAATCATCTTCTCTGGGACATTGCACTTCAACAATTATGAGATACAATAAATTTTATTCTATGTAGTGAACAACAAAAAAGGAGGACTGTCTTAGAGAATGGTCACAATAAGGGAAGGGAGCCAATGTAGAAAGAAGGGAGATATGAAAACCATATACATATATACATGCATATGAAGATATATGTATATATATATATATAAATATATCAAGGTATCATAGAAACCCACCAGATACTGTTTGTGAAAAGTGGAGTCAAGGGGAATATTTAAGGGGAATAGCTATGGGGTAGTGGGAGGTCCTGAAAAACTATGTCACTCAGGAAACATGATGCAGTCTAGATGTGGTATTCTAGATGGGCTGCTCTAGCCCCCCAAACAAGACAGAAGTGACATTTTAATAAAGGTACTTTAAATTAAGTATGGAATCCAGTCAGTGTCCTTAGATCTGGTGATGGGACAGGAAACTGAACATGACCTTCTGAATTCTCTTCATGATTTTGTTCAGTGGCAAGGCCACACTAATTTTTTTACTCATACAAAAATCTAGTGGTTGAACTCTCTTAACTAGGTAAAAGCTAATTTTTCTTTCTGTTTTAGTCATTTGACATTTAATAAACAGTAATATTTTGTAACAAGAAGTTGGTAGCTCTTAAAAAATCACTGACTCAAAGTTAGTTACTATAATATCACTAAGGATATTACAATACTAAAATATCATACTATAATATATACTATAATATCATACTATAATATACTATAATATTACTAAGGATCTTTTCTGGAACACATCTCTTGATCTTAGAAAAATATTTTATAATCCAGTATTCTAAAATATGTTGATAATATCCAATATTTCTAAAAGTAAATGCCAATGTTATAACCTTATTGGCATTATCCCCATGTCTATGTCTAATTTTGAAGGAATTAGCTCAGTTGATTCTTCCTTCCATGGAGCTCTCCCTCAACAGAAAACCCTGGGATTGAATGCCAAAGGGTTACCTTATTCTTTTCTCCACTCCATAAATAAGAATAACAGAATAGGTACCCAACTAACATTTTCGTCCCAACACATACATAAATGAGAGAGATTTCTAAGAATCATCTAAATAATAAATGATCATATAGTTCGCCAGTAAATGTGTTAGTATCTAAACAATCACTTGACTTTTAGAGCCTGTAAGGAAATCAGCACACTAAACAATGTTTCAGCTTTTAAAATAAATAAATTAATAAAAAGTCCTGAAACAACACCTGAGATTTCAGTTGTCTAAATGTCTTGTTATTTGGATTCAAGTTTTCATCTACCACAATGTTAGCATTACAATTGAATGCACACTGCTAGATTTGGTGCTAAAGGAGACAATAAATGGTTCAATGAATTTTCATGTTTCAAGTCCTGACTTGAATCCTTCTGTGATGAATATAACATCTTACACTCATCCATCCCAGAGAGCAAAATAAAATAAAATATCTTGGATAATCTTGAGCCTGGATTTCTTCTTAATACTTTAACATTATTTCCCTCTCTTTCAAACCTGCAATCATAGATTTCACTTAGGAATAATTTCTGAGTCTAGTCACATATGACACTAAGCCGGCGGTGAGAGTTCTAAGAAAAACTGAATTCAAATTAAGAAGACAATAGTATTTGAAATTAACTGGCTAAATTGTCGTATTTTGAAAGACTAACTACCTTCCTGGGTACATCTTTATTTTTCAACAGAGTTATACCTTCCAGAACAATGAACATAGTCTATTTATATTCACATACACTATACCTTCTTGTTAAATTGTAATCTAAACATAGACCACAATAGAATTGCATGGATCTTGTGAGAAATCGCCTTCGTGTCCTAAAGTCGAAGTCTACTGTATCAGAATGTGCATTTAACAAAATCTGGGGAAAGTGCTTGCAGAGAATCAAGAAAACTGTTCCCCGTTGCTGCTGTTATTTGAACAATGTTTTTTAAATCAGACTTCTCTATAAAAAAATTCAAACTAGAGTTATTTTTATTATTACTTCTTACTCATTTATTTCATATATTCTTTCCAAATTACTATTTTCCATGGTGCCAAAAGCTTCTGCCTCTGTATTGGTTTCTGTCTTGTCTTTGTTAGATCATGGTCCCAGTGGGCTGGCTACTCAAAAGGCCTATGAGGTGTGGAATTATATTTGCATAGTTTTAGTCGATGATTAGTAAATCTTTTCATGTGATTTGAGGAACAAGCTTTCATTCAATAACTCTAGTCATATTTTCAAAACTGCTATTGTGAAGCTAGGTGAGAGGTATTCAAGTGGATAAAAATTTCCTCAAAAATGTACAATATCTAAAACACAGAGCAAAATAATTCATATTGGGACATTGAACCCCACCCAATAGGAGAAGTTTTTCCTGCATATACGCATGTGTATTTTTAGAAATCCTTATTACAATTTTAATTTGCTGTCAAGAGCAAGTTCCATGAAGATGAAACTATTTTATGATGCATTTGCCAAGTGTGACTCTGACAGCTAAGACTAATTTAATCTGGGCTTTTCATTCATTAGTATTCCAAGAGAATCTGAAGCAGAGAGGAGTAACTCGTTTTGTTTTATTTTTAGGATGAAGGCAATGGTTTCCAGCTTCTCTGGGTTTGCTTTTGGTTTGTTTTTATTTGTGTAGGGGGTTAACTACAATGTGCTGGTAGATTAAGGGACTTTTACGATTCAACATAAAGAGCAATTACAAATGAAGGTGAATTCCAAGATTTCAGTCCTTTAGCCCTGTGCACCAATGACACACTGTCACAAGAGGCAGTAACATTTACCCTAGAAAAGAAATGTTTACTTCAAGCAGCGGTTGACATTTCAGGGCTTCTTGTGTGAATGTCAAGTAGTGTTTCAAACCACTTTACCACATCCTCCTTGCAGCTCGGCTTTGGGGCTCGGGCCCAAATCAGATTACAGAGCTTAGCTTGACCCTGGCTTCTTTTACTTTTTAGAAATGCTTAGTCAGGTCAGTGGGATGATGGCCGAGTGCATAAGAGACAGAGTTTTCTAGAAAGCAGAATACATTGTGGAAGTTAGGGTGCTGCTTTCTGAGGGCTAAGCCATCTCAAGGTGCCGCAGCAGAGGGGTTTGTCCTGTCTACAAGTCTGCACCTGCTGTTGCTATAGAAGATGTTCCTGGCTAGTGGTTGGTCACAACATCCTTTTCCTTCTCCACATCAGTGGAAGCTGCTCTTTCCTTTATTCTGCATGACTGTATGCACATAATACACCATCCTCGTTACGTATAAAAATATCTATTCATCTTCTTCCTTTTCTGCCATCATGGGACATGCTTCACATTCTCTTATCATAATCCCTGCAATAATATTGCTAGAATATTCGTCTGATGCCACTTGCCATTTTCATTTCTTTCACCTCTCAATTCTAGTCTAGGGAATTATTACATACACACAGAAACACACACATGCACGCACGCACACATGCACGCACACACATGCACACGCATGCACCTTGTTTTTTTCCACTGAGAAGAATTATGAGTCCTGAGAGTTTATCATATGTTGAACATGTAAAATCTTCCGGACAGCTCCAACAATTCTCCATGAGCTGTAATGGAAGGAAAGTACGGCACTACTCTGTGCCATGAATTTCACATTTTTAATCACATGATGATGTTAGTGTCACGTATATAGCCATTCTGGTCTTTTCACTAAGCTGTGCATTTCTTATAATTGGTGTCCTATTGCATATAATAGGCTCAGAATAAATATAAAAAGTTGTTAGAAAAATTTGCATTTTAAAGCTTAAAATGAACAAATACATATAAAATATATAAGAATGTCTTCTCTCTTGCCTCTAAAAAACAGACACAAAAATCCCCAAATTATCATTTACTAGAAGCCAGACTCAGAGCCCTTAGATATACAAACATATGACACTATTTTTCCTTAATTGCAAGTTTCTTGTAGCTATTAATAGCAGCCAAGAATCCCCCAAAGGGCATCTCAGATCATCATTTCTTGTTTAATTCTGCATTTTGTAATTAAATGACAAGTTCACATTTAATGCCTGGATAATTGACATCTCAGACTCCATGCAAGCCTCTCCTCTACCTGTCCATAGCCTGGAAAACCTGCAGTTATGTCTGCAGCAACAGAAGTCACAACACAGAAAGTGGGGTGTTGCAAGTGCCTGTACCACAGCCTATAGATCATATATGAGTATCTGTAATGAACAACACCACTCCGCTGGGTTCTGCAGGGTGTCTTGTCAGCCTGCTGTTAGCAGCCAGTTACTCCCGTCACCAGTAGGCCTCTTCCTGAGTCTTGCTATCCACAGAGCCATCTTTGCTTGAGATCTCAAGGTCAAGTGTCAAGATCAAGGGCACGTGACCTGGAGGTCACATGTCAGCCTATATCGCCTAGTTTATAGCCACTTGAGGTTCTCAACCCTGAGTAGCTTTTTTGGGGAAAAATATTTGCTCTTAACAATGGCTAAGACGCTCCAGCTCTCTAATTCTGCACAGATAAGGATAACTGGAACAAGTTACCTAAAAAAAATAGAAATGGAAGGCATCTTGGAAATAAACATCTTCTCTTTCATTGGGTTGGCCAGTTGCTGGGATGTCAGTAGAAAAAAAAAGAGTAAGCAATAAGAATCTTCCAGAAAATCTAAGCCCTGGATATATCTCTGACTTTTATATCTTCATAATATCTGGGTCATATCCATGGAGACAAAATTCAATTGCTCCTTCCGAGTGTATAAATATATGTGCTGTATTTTGGAGCCATGTATACATTATAAAATGGAACTGGAATGTTAAGTAGAGCTGAAAAACTATCTTTCAGGGGTTTTTTTTCCTTTTTCTCATTGAAATGGACTCTATAAATATTAGTTGTTGATGAAACTGCTTACTGCATTCAGAATTAAGAAATGAAGTAGCTTGGGGAAAGTAATGATATTTCTGTAGGCTCTGCTTAGATGTGAACACATGCACGCCTAATGGTTATGACTTTAAAATAAAATTGCCTGTATCACATTTAGTTTAGAGCCCAGGTAACAGTTGTAAAATGTGCTTCCTACCAGCATTCTGCTCGCTCTCCCTCTCTCTCTTTCTCTCTCTCACTCTTCTTCTCTCTCCTGTAATGAATTATTAAACATAACATTGAAATTTCATACAGATAATACTGTAGCAACCAGCTGTCAAACCTGATGCCATATCTTTTATGAATGATCTGGAAAAGGTAATGCTGTGAGTGGTTCATTGTAAATTCACCAGGCTTAAACTTAACAGCTATAACAACTCTTATTCCCAAACTGGGTAGAACAGCGACAATATGTTTGTGTTCTGCTCTCTACCCTTTAGCTATTTCTACTTGCCACACTTCATGCTCAGATTTGGAACAGAAAATATATATATATATATTTGTATATATATATATATATATATATATGTGGCAGTCAGTAGTCCAGCTTGATTCTCCTTTTTTTCCAGGCAAATATAGTTCTTTAGAGCATCCTCATTCCACAAAGCTAAGGGACTCTGATCTACCCTTCATGACGTCAGTAGATGCACTGTGGGCTGACGAAAACCACACGTTATAAAGTTAGAGATTTCCCACAATAAAAATCAGAGTGTCCTTAGGTAGCAAGCACTTACTAAATGTTAAGCCATCACTGTTGTTGTTCCACACCATTTACAGTTATAGGTCTGTTAGGCCAAAGAGCAAGATTGCAATTCCATTTGAAGAGTAATAAGTTACATGAGAACACGGAAATTATAAAACGGGACCACAACAGGGCTCCTGCTGGGGATACCTTCCTTCCTAAAGGGCCTAAAACGTGACTCATACTCCTGAAGAGATGGGACCCAAACCAACAATCGTGTGGATAATACATGGGGATATAAAGTTTCATTTCTAAATTCTGATGTCTGTGTCAGTTCATCATCTACTGTTTTGTGCCTGAACACTTAGGAGTGGATGCATTACCATTTGGGTCTACTGCCAGCCATCTTCACCTTATTTTTAATAGGATCTCGTGCATAAGGCCAAGAGAGCCAGACTGTCATCCTTCTGTTTACGCCTCCCTCTCAGCTAAGCTGTCAGGTGCACACCCCCCTGTTCTGCTTTCCTTGGTTAAGGTGAGGTCTTGCGGACATATTGTCTGGGCTGACCCTCAAACACAATTCTTGTCGTGTCTGCCACGCAAGCAGATCATAAAATTATACACCACACCCGGTAGATTGTAGATTTTTTTGATGGGATATCGAGATAAATGTAAATGTAAGCATGGATGGATATTTAGTTCATCAGATTAAAGAAAAGGTGATTAAAGAAATAATTATCACTGAAAAGTTACTTTCCAAGAGCCTTTGAAGAATGTGGTGAATTTTGAACCTCGCCCTACACACTGGGCAATTATAACTTGCTTTTAAAGCCACTAGGTTTTTTTTCTTCCTAAGACAAACTTTTAATACAGTATTTGATTTTCATGCTTGCTTAGCTAAACTTCTGACACTACTGTGACTCACATGCACACTGTTGTACATCATGTGGCCTCAAATAAAATAGTCTAGGGTTCGAGATAACCCTGCAACATGCAATTGAGAATCTGATGACATTCTGCATTGTCAGATAAAATTTTTCTGTCTAGGGAGATGTTTTCTCTGTAACACAGATGTGTTTCTCAACGCCTGGGAACTTCCTCTTTCTGAAAATGTGTTGAGCCAACTGAATTTTTGAAGGAAATAATTATATCCTGCCTTTAGCTTTGCTGAAAAAGCAGGCAAAACTTGCAATCATGGTCTTTGTAAATGTGTTTTAAAGTCTGCCTGAAGTTTATCATGTGAGGATGAATTGTAAAGCAACACAGTGCACAGGTTACCACTGACTTTGATTTATTAAAGAATTCAAAAATGCATAAAGATTTAAAGCAAGCATCTATACCAACGTGGACATTATCATTAAAACCCAGAATTTGAAATTACTCATTTAAAGAAAAATATTCCCTTTTCCATTGGTTATTATTTGTACCATGTACATCCTTAAACTATTCCTAGTGAAATAAAACTTGGGAGTACATAAATGGGTGACTCTGGTAAGAATATTTCTATTCATATTCATATCTACAGTAGATGAGAGTTCTGTTTGCTCAGCATGTTTTTCCTTGTGTGGTCTGTTTCTCTGTTGATGTTGGCAGTCCAAACAGAAGTTGTGTCTCATTGGGATTTAAATTGAATTTCTCTCCTAATGAAAAATGTTGAGCACTTTTTCTTGTACCATTTGCTATCTTAAATCTTGCATAGTATAGTGCCTACTCAAATAATTTGCTCCAGTTTCTTTTTTCATTATTAAATTTTGAGGTTTGTTATACATTCTGAACGCAAATGACGTAATCGTACGGTTGGCTAGCATTTCATTTTAATATATGAACTATTTCTTTTTTTGGTGGGGAGGGGCAATATGGAGACTTCCACTTTGTGTGTGTGTGTGTGTGTGTGTGTGTGTGTGTGTGTGTGTGTGTGCCAGTCCTAGGCTTGGGCTCAGGGCCTGAGTGCTATCCTTGGACTTTCTCAAGGCTAGAGCTCTACCACTTGAGCCACAGCACCACTTCCAGCTTTTTTCTATGTATGCGGTACAAGGGAATCAAACCTGGACCTAGGTGCATGCACTCTACCGCTAGGCCAAACTCTCCGCCCCTGGGGACTTCCACGTTGAGCTACATCCCAACCTTCTGTTGGGTTTTGAGAAAGAACTCCCTCCTGAATAGCTGTTGGGTTAACAAATGTGCACTGCCACACCCAGCTTTTTATTGTACTTTGAGATGGGTTTCTTACTAACTTTTCTGACTGAGCTGGCCTTGAACCTGGATCCTCCTAATTTCTAGCTAGGATTCCAGGCCTCTCAGATCTCTGAAAATTCGAGTGTGATACACACATCTAGGTAATAAAGTCTCTTCATCTGCCTTTGTTCACATTATACGGTCTGGCCACAAGGTGGCAAGAAAAACCAAGTTATAGAGACCATGTGTATTTGAAAAAGAGTGAAGTATAACATCATACGGAATTTTCCCCCATATTAAGATCACTATTTTAATCATACAATTATTTTCCTTTAATTATACTTTTCAATAAATGAGCTCATCTTTACTCAAAGTATTTCCAAAGCTCAGGTGAAGTGCATTCTACATAATTATACACACTGTAAAGTTTCTCATATCTAACAACTTTATTAATTCCTCAGTAACTAACAATGAAAATATCACATTTTGGACTGTCAAATGGAATATAAAATGTCTTTTCTAGAGGAGCTCTGTAGCATTTCTTTTAAAGTTCCTTTTGCTCTGTCAAAGAAATATTGTTCAGATTCTATAAGCGGATATTGCTGCGTGTAATATTATGGTATTTCCTTGGAGCTTAATTTAGCCTTTTTAGCTTTCTCATTAGACAAAATAGGCTACCCTGACTTCTAAACAGCTTATTGATTGCTCATTTTGTTAAAAAAAACTGCATATTTCCCATTAGGAAATCTGACTTTGACAGAACAGAAAAAGAAAGTATTTTGGATTGAAACAACTCTGGTTAGTAGCCTTCAGGGAGACTTTTGCATAAGCCAAGTCCTTTGGCTGTGGGGGAGGATAGTCGAGTCAATCTTTGGAGCCAGGAGAGGTGTTTGAAACAATGCATTTTGTCTGTTTTTTGTTGTTCTTGTTGTTTTTTGATACTTGCCTTCTAAGCAAAGAGAATCAATTCCTAGTTTCCTGACTCAATGGCATTGTTAAAACAAATGACTCAAAGCAAGCATTAAAAACCCAAGGGTTTATTTTGAGATAAGCCTAGCATAGCTGCCATCAGCGGAACAATTTTGGTTTGTCTGGAGCTTCAACGAATGCTGCCAGTTTTGTTATCTAGGTGTGCCTCTCTCCACTTCAGGGGACTCCCTTTTCTCTTTCCAGGGCCTACCTGTCTGTCCAGACACAATGGAGCAGGAACTGCTCCAGTGTTTCTGCATTTCTCTTCCCTTCATCACCCCTAAACATGGGACAAATGCAGTGAAACTGCATCTTTTCCTCTTTGGTTCTGGAAAGTGTGTGATTCCTGAATCCTGGGTTTGCTGAGGTGACACTGAACAAATTGCATTGCCATGACAGACAGCCAGGAACAAGCTGCAGCAGGGCTGCAAGTGAACAGTGGAACAAATGGCAGCAATACTCCAAGTCAAGCCTATGGAAGCTCCTGGGCAGGGAACGTCTACAGTCAGCCTAAAGTATTCACTGTCTGTTTTAACCTTCTCTATCTTGACAGCCAGGTAACAATCAAAATGCGCTTCTTTTCTCTCCAAAATTGTGCGAACAACATTTTGTGCATTTCTCCACAGCCTCACAGAGTTGGAAACAAAGTTGGTGGAGCAGCAGAAAAGAATACCTCTGACTTCTTTTTTTTTTTTTTCAGTGTTTCTTAAGTATACAAAGGAGAGCTTCATGGTGGTATTTCTATATCTGAGTATACTTTGAACAAGTTCATCCCTTCTATTATGCAGAATTACCTTCCTCTCGCCTCCTCTTTCTAACAGTATTTACCACCTTTCATTGTGTTTATATATGTGTGTGACCTATGTGCCAAATATATATATATATATATATATATATCGTGCAAATCTGAGATACGTGTGTAATTAATGTGAAATGGGAGATATATCGCATACAAAATACTAGATACAACACACATATATATATATCAGAAAATATATGTAGAATGGAATATCCTATGGGATTGAGCAAGGATTCTATATATGAATATATATATATATTATGTTGATCATATAGTAAGTGTGTAGTGCCGTGGTCTAGTCAACCTCCAGGGCCCGCTTCCTCCCTCTGCCCTTGGCCCTGAAATCTCACCTACATTCAAGGCGCGCTGCAGCTCCGCGCTCCTCCCCTGGGCCGCATCCCGGGGAGCCGGGAGGCGGACGGCACCGCCCCACACCGGGACGCCAACCAATCACAGAGCCGTCCATTCTTTTGCCCAACCCACCAGGGGGCGCTCCCTTCCAGCCAATCGGCGCTCTCTCCGCCGGCAGTCCCACCAATCAGGAGCCCGCATCGCCGCGCTTCCGGGAACGTCGCCCCGGCGGTCTCGGTGGTGGACTGCGCGGCGCGGGGACGCGGGGCGCCATGGGGGACATCCCGGCTGTGGGCCTGGGCACCTGGAAGGTGACGCGGGCGTTGCGGCCGGGAGGGAGGGAGGGAGAGAGGCACGCCGGCGCGGGGGGCCCTCTCGGGGTGCCCAGGCCTGGGATGCGCTCCGGGTCTGACTCGGCCCGCGCTGTCCAGCTGCAAACCCAGCTGTGCCGGGGGCTCGGGGCGCAGAGGGCACCCTGGGGAGGGGGGCGCAGGGGTCACCCTGGGGAGGGGGGCGCAGGGGTCACCCTGGGGAGGGCAGGGGCACCCAGGGGAGGGGGGCAGAGGGCACCCTGGGGAGGGCAGAGGACACCCTGGGGAGGGCAGGGGTCACCCTGGGGAGGGGGGCGCAGGGGTCACCCTGGGGAGGGCAGAGGGCACCCTGGGGAGGGCAGTGGGCACCCTGGGGAGGGGGGCAGAGGGCACCCTGGGGAGGGGGGCGCAGGGGCCCAAATTGTTGACATAGAGTTACTATTATTATTATTATTATCATCATCATCATCATCACTGGAGATTGAACATGGTGGATTCTAGACAAACGCTGCATCACTTAGGCCATGCTACCTGCTGAGCCCCTTTGGTTTTTGAGATAGGGTGTCAGGGATGACTTTTCCTGGATTGACCTTGAATTCTTGATTCTCCTTCCTCTGCCTTCAGAATAGCTATGGTCATAGATGCTCTGTTATTATTGATAACACATTTTAAAATTCTTTTGATCATGCAGGAAGCATGGCATCTAGCACAATTTTCTGTAGGTACTAAGAGTAACTATAGTTCCCGCCCCCCAAAAAAATTTATGTTAAAGATCAGTAACATAGATTATCAATAAACTACTTTCTGGCTTTGATATACCCTAAGGTGGGGAGTGGTTATGACCAGTACCAACTTGATGACTTCTGTTAGTTGATTCCCCTTCCTTGGGTGGAAAGGGAAGGGGGATGGGAATGGGGACACCCCCACTGAAGGAGGGACACTTAGGTTTTGTTGGCTTTACAGGCCTGTCCGGGAGAAGTGACCAGAGCTGTGGAGGTGGCCATTGACGCTGGGTACCGGCACATTGATTGTGCTTATCTATACCACAATGAGAAAGAGATTGGAGAGGCAATCTCCTCCAAGATCCAGGAAGGGGTTGTGAAACGAGAAGAACTGTTCGTGGTCAGTAAGGTAGGGCCTTTGCAGTTGAGGACAGTGGCACCTTAGCTTCCTCTGTCTTGGGACAGGTAAAGTAACCCAGCATGAAGGATTTGACAGTTTTCTTATAGCAATTGATGACTCTGTTTTGTACTTGAACCAGAATTGACAAGGACTTTTCACAGCCTCATGAGCAAGTCTTACAAATAAAATTTCCTCATTAGTTTAATTTTTAGTTGTAGCTCTGGCACCATTAAGATAAACATAGTAGGGAAAATAATGAAGGAAAGAGCAATTTAAAATTTTTCTTCTTATTCAGGAATGTGGAAGGAAATATAACTAAATTAATATAAAACAATGTAAGTTATATACATTATATATATTAAGTTACCTGGTTTAACATGCATGATTATAATATCTTAGAATCACAGAGAACTTAGAATATAAAGTCTATATAACTGAAAAAATGATAGAAAAATTTTTCTGATTTTTATTCATACCTTTTCTGCCTCCAGGCATTCTTTTTTCATTTTGTGGTCGCAGTGGACCCAAATAAGCAAAAACCCTCCCATTCATAACTTCTCCTTCAAGGTAGCACTTTTGCACCTGAACCACACTTGCGCTTCCAGCTTTTCGCTGGCTCACTGGCGATAAGCGTCTCTTGGATTTGTCTGCTTGCACTGGCTTCAAACCAAGATCTTCTTATCTCAGCCTCCTGGGAGTAGCTCGGATTATAGGCATGAGCCACTCACCCAACTCCAGTGACATTTTTTAAAAATAGTGTCACCACCCTCCCCTGAGAACCTCCGTTGCCTTTCTTGTCATGTCATCACAAATGTTTTGGGTCTTCCCCACGAGAGCTCTGTGGGGCTTCGGGGCTGCTGTATAAGCACTGAGTTGTGGTTTGTCACAGTGGCCTCCCTTCTTTACTGTAGCTATGGTGCACCTACCACAAGAAGTCCTTAGTGAAATCGGCCTGCCTGGAGAGTCTGAACGCCTTAAAGTTGGATTACCTGGATCTCTACCTCATTCACTGGCCCATGGGTTTCAAGGTACTGGTTCATCGGTGGTTAGATTTGCATGAGAGACTGGATGAATGTCGAGATGGGAGGTGGTTTTGATGCAAAATAGATAGAACAGCTCATGGTGAAAAATTCCCCCCCCAATTATGAAACAGGCTGGAACTTTTGACACTTAATATTATTGTAGGTGCTATTAGGTGTGTAGCGTGACCGTGCCTGCGTAAAGATGATAGATGGACATGGAAACCTGAAATTTCTCAGGAGAGCTTGATTTTTTATCCCCGCAGGGTATCTGTCTCCGCCTTCTGCAGTGTTGTGCATCTTTGCTCTGTTACTTCATTTTTCTCTCCTTAGGCTTGGAATTCCCAGAAGAGATAATCAGAATAATTGAGTTGGGGGACGGTTTGTGTTCTTAAGCCACAAAGAGCCAACTCCTCCGTTCTTGAAATCACTGCATTTACTTAGCAGTTAGCAGAGATTGGAAGTCATCCCTCCTTATCTGTGGGAGAGACAATGAACTTCGAGGCCATCCAGTTCCCGTCCTAGGAAAATGGAGATTAAGAAGTCAGGACCAGGCAGGAGTTGGGCCTACTGGTGGAGTGCTTGCCTCGCATGCACAAAGTCCTGGTTTATCACATACACAGAAAAAGCTGGAAGTGGTGCTGTGGCTCAAGTGTTAGAGTGTTAACCTCGAGAAAGCCCGAGGCCTTGAGTTCCTGTCCCAGGACTGGCAAAAAAAAAAAAAATCAGGACCAAAGATTAGACCCCGTTCTGCTGACTAGAGCTTCCCCCCATATTTTTGGATTTTTTTCCTTGTCTGTCTCTCCTTCAAGAATGACCACAAAGCTCAATAAGCTTGTATTCTTCCAATTCTGGCAGTCTGGAGACCAAGACTTACCTTTGGGTGACAATGGCATGGTTATACCCAGTGACACGAACTTCCTGGATACTTGGGAGGTAAGCTGAGAGACACCATCTCCAAACTTCATCCCTGCTTAGAGATATCCAGGTAGGAAATACCGGGAGACCTTTTAAGCTTTCCGTGTTTGAGTGTCTCAGTCTAGACCATCTTGGGCCAAAACGAGAAATCGTGTCTCAAAATTAACCAGAACAAAATGGCCTGAAAGCCTGAGTCAAGTCATATACTTCCTTATTACTAAGGGAGGCTAAGATGTGAGGATCACGGTTTAACGCTGGGCCGAGTAGGAAAGTCTAATTAATGACTAAAAAAGCTGGAAGTGTAGCTGTGGCTCAAGTGGTAGAGTGGTGGAGCAAAAAGGCTCCAGACAGCACCCAGGCTCTGAGTTCAAAGCTCCCAGGATTGAAAAAAAAAATTCACCCTGTAATATGGACAAATTATTCCCACTCTGGGTTCCGTGAGGTTCTAGAACGTGCCCAGTGGGGCCCCCGCCCCCCCCCCCCACACTACTGTGTGGCTGTGGAAATTCCCTTTCGTGCTTTCAGGTAAAATATCATACATTTATTTTCTGGGACGGTTTTTCCAAACCTTCTGTGAAGTTGCTGAAGGTCACGCCTGGCCGACAGCGTGCAGACAGAGGTCAGGCACCCAGCAGAATTCCTGGATCTCTTCTAGGCCATGGAGGACCTGGTGGTCCTAGGCCTGGTCAAGGCCATTGGGGTGTCAAACTTCAACAGTGACCAACTCGACAGGCTCTTGAAGAAGCCTGATTTGAGGATCAAGCCATTAACCAACCAGGTGAGTGGGTGAGTGGCCTTGATTTGTGCAGGGAGAGGGTGGCCTGGGGTGGGGTTATCATGTGTGGCTCTGAGCTGGCACTGGCGTGTTCAGAAGGACGGAAGCCTCAGCAGACAGACCCCTTACTCCCATTGCAGGGAATGAGGTTCTTCCTGTGCCTCTTCCAGAAAAGGACTAGGCGTGGGGGGATGTAGTACCCACCCAGGCCCTCAGACTGCCAAGACAGGGCTTCCTGTTCTTTTTGTTTTTGTAATGCAGAGGAAATATTCATGAATATTCATTTTCCCCAATGAATAAGATTATAAGCTTTAAAATAGAATACAACACATCGATCCACCATGAAGAATAAAGGACACAATTGGATGAATTTTCACAAGTGGCTATTCCCACAAAACTCTGGCTCAGGAGCAGGAAACCATATGCTCAGCCTTCCAGAATCTCCTGTGTCCTGTCCTTGTCACCAGCACACAGCACAGCCAGCAACCTGACTGTAACATAGTTTCGTGTAGCATCATTTAAAACTTTTATGCCCAGAATCTGTTCATAAGCAACAGTATCTTTCCTATGATTAGGAATGGTTGCTGCCAGATCTTGAAGAAACAGGTACCCAATAAATGAATATGACATAGAAGGCATCAACTGCCAGAATACGTCCTAAAGGGTAATCAAGGGCACAGGAGAGGTGGGAGCTATGGACTGGGTGTGGAAGGAAGGCTTCGCCGTACAGTGATGCTGGAGCATTCCAGTGACGTCCACTCTAAACAGCAGACCTTCATCTTACAGATGGTTGAGCCCAACCTGCTCACACAGGGACGAAAACTCCCAAGTCTGATAAGCAACTGCCAAGACCTTGCTACACGTCGTCTCTTGTGGAGAGCTGCGGGTCTGAACTTTCATGGTATCCGCTGCTTCTTTTGCAGATTGAATGCAATCCTTACCTCACACAGGAGAAACTGATTGGTTTCTGCCAAGACAGAGGTGTAACTGTGACTGCATACCGCCCTCTTGGTGGGCCCAGGTGAGAGTGCGTGGAAAGCTGGGTCCGCGCAGGGCAGAGACGTCCTGTTTGGGAGATCCTCGCTGTGGAGGTGTTGAAAGGGCATCGAGGGTGTCCATTCCTGAGCTGTAGGCAGCTGCACTGGGTGGCAGACCATTACTCTGGGCCGTCCTGTACCAGACAGTGTCACCCGCCCTGAAAGGCTGGCTTTGTGGAACTCCAGGCTAGAGCATCAGTCAGCTGCTGCTCACTCTCAGGGCAGATGGCAGGCAGATAAACCCCACCTCACGTTCATCCAAGAACATGGAATTTGTACTTCAGTCTTGCTAGCAGCTCTGGAGCCCCACCTAAGCCGGAGCTGAAACAGACTCCACCCTCACCCTCCCAAGCCAGCCCAGCTCCAAGAGCCACAGATTCTTGTGCCAGGAGAAGCTGGAATCTGCCCTTTGGTCTCTTCTATCACCATTTCTGTTTGTGAAGCATTCCCCGAGGAACCCTGCAAGTCTCTTTAAAGGGTCACGTTTTGGCTGGCCCCTGGGTGAAGCTGACCTGGCCTCTGTCGACCCCGAAGACCTCTAGCCTCACATCTCCCCAGTCCCACAAACCCCAGCACATTCATCAAGTGAAATGACCTGTGGTTGCTTGCATAGAATGTTCTTTTTGGTCCCTGTGACTTTGCATGAAGTCTTTCACTCTGAAAATCTATTGGTTAAAACCTAGTTACAGCCTATTTCTGTTTTCAGCTTGAGCTCGCAGAGCCTCCCAAGGAGCCCTCCCAGAGCCCCTTCGTTGAGTTTTGTGACTAGTCCTTGTCCCACCAGCTGGTCATTGCCCTCTTCTCAGGCCCGCCCGCTAATGCTTCTTGATGGCTGGGGCCATGTGCCAGCCAGGAGGTGGAGAGGGACTGAAATCCCTGTCTTGTCATCTGTGTGTTTGCCCTGGGAAGTGAGGCGTGCATGTTTGGATTTTGGCAAAAGCTAGGTTGGCCCCCAAAGGCTGGGTCACAGCCCCTGGGTGGGGCACGCTCAAGATTCCCCTGCCTCTGCCAGAAAGAGTGCCCAGCTTAGTTCATGCCAGGCGCTTGAAGGAGTGCTTGGAACCTGGTCGCTGCTTCATAGATTTTTGTTTTTTAATGAAGAAGTCTCTTCCTAATGACCAGAACTTGCCCTTTTTCCAGGTCATAGGTGTCCACACGAATCAGACCGTATGGTAATGTGTAGACGCTGTGTATCCATGGAGTCTATGGTGAACATAGATTTTTTTTAAAAAAATTTTAAGGCTCCAGCAATTCACTCAACCACCATTTCCATGGTGTTTGTTCACGCCCCGGTGGAGGTTTTCTGACCTGGAAAGCACTCGACCCAGGCGCGTGCCCAGTGCCTCCCCGGGGCTCCCCTGGCCAGGCTGCCCTGACCTGGCCCCCCTCCCCGGGCTCCTCCCCTCTCCGAGCTCCCCTCCCCGGGCTTCCTCAGGTTCTGGTCTCAGGGCTCTGTGTCTCTCTAGCCAAGGGGTGGACTTGATGGACGACCCGGTGATTCAGAGGATTGCCTCTGCGCACCAGAAGTCCCCTGCGCAGGTGCGGGGGGCCGGGGGCGGAGGCCTAGATGCGGGGAGCCCGGGTGTGGGGGTCCTGGGTGTTGGGATCCGGGGAGCCGGGGTGCGGAGGTCCTGGGTGCGGGGGGCCAGGGTGCGGGGCTGGCAGGGTGTCGGGGTGCGGGGAGCCGGGGTGCGGGGGTCCTGGGTGCGGGGGGGGGGGCAGGGTGTCAGGGTGCGGGGTCAAGGGAGCCGGGGCGCGGAGCTCTGGGGTGCAGGGCGGCCTGGGTGTGGGGGGCTGGGGAGCCGGGGTGCAGGGGTCTTGGGTGCAGGGGGGCCGGGGTGCGGGGGGGCAAGGGTGTGGGGTGCGGGGGGCCGGGGTGTGGGGGCCTGGGTGTGGGGTGCGGGGGGCCTGGGTGACAGGGCCTGGGTGTGGGGTGCGGGGGGCCGGGGTGTGGGGTGCGGGGGGCCGGGTATGGGCGGCCGCCCCGCCCCGAGGCCTCCCCGTAGACACGCGTGTCCCCCGCGGTCGGCTCCCCGCAGGTTCTGGTCCGGTTTCAGATGCAGCGGAACGTGGTGGTGATCCCTAAGTCCGTCACCCCAAGTCGGATTCAAGAGAACATCCAGGTAGGCGGGCCCGGCCTCCCCCGCCCCCGAGCACGGTCTCCGCGGGGTCACCTCCGGCCCCCCGGCCCCCCAGCCCGGACACGCGGGCCCCGGTCTCCGTGGGGTCACCTCCGGCCCCCCGGCCCCCGGGAGGTGGGGAGCCAGCCCACACCACCCCGAGCTTCTGAGGTGGCACTGGACGAGGCGGGCAGGGTGGAAGCCTGCGTGAGCCAGGCCGCGTCCGGTGCTGTGGCTCTGCTGCCCCTGTGTCCCCGGAGGCCTGGCCCAGGCCGGGGACCGAGCCCAGGCCCGGGGGTGGGGAGGAAGGGGTGGAGCCCGTTTCTTACCCACACTTTCTTTTTGTTCCAGGTGTTTGATTTTGAATTAACAGAGCAAGATATGAAGGACCTCTTGGCTTTAGACAGGAATCTCCGACAGGCCACCCTGCCGGCGTAAATATGCGTCCCTCCCTGTCCTTCCTCTTTAAAATGCAAGGCACCGCGTAAGGGTGGACTGATTCCTGAATGGGCCAGGTTAACTCACCCTGCCTGTACTCGGAGGGGACACCACCGCGGAAAACACAAAACTACATGCGGTGTGTCTGTGTGTCTGTATCCATGTACCTGTATCTGTGTGTCCGCGTACCAAGGCCTGGGCACTTGACACTTAACATTTTTGCCATAGTACTTGAGCCACAGCTCCACTCCTGTTTTTTTGTTTTTTTGTTTTTTAATTTATTATTCACTATGGGGTTTATTTGGTTTTTGGTTGGTTGGTTTGGGTGGTTAATTGGAGAGAAGAGTCTCACAGATTTTCCTGCCAGGGCAGACTTCAAACCTCAGTCCTCAGATCTCAGCCGCCAACCCCCCCCACCTCATTCCCCCCCCCCCCCAATCTAGGATTACGATCTTGAGCTGCTCTAGGATTACAGTTGTGAGCTGTTGGAGCCCAGCCCCAGATTAATGTATCTGTTAGCATTAAAATGAGTCTATTATTCACTTGGTTTCTGTTGGGGTTTTTTTTTTGGGGGGGGGGATGTTGTTTTAAAGTTGTTGTTCTGTTTTTCAGAACTAAAAATCATAAAGATTATCCTTTCCACATTGAGTTCTGAAGACTGCTGCCGCCCTCCTCCTTTTTGCTCAGCGCAGAGGAGATAACATTGAACATCTCTGTGAAGACCCCTGGTGGCGGTCCTGGGGGCAGCCGTGCCAGGGGTGGAGGCCGCCAGTAGAGGGGGTACTGAAGAGCTGTAGCTAAGAATAAAGAGCTGAAGCTGAGACGCTGTAACTAGTCAGAATCCATCTTGTTGAAACTACCTCCATCTTGCAGACAGCTGGGAAATGACTTTCGCTAACCCCTTCTCAGAAGGATTCCAAAGCGCCGTGGGCCAGCACCCAAGCAACATCTGGAATTTGTCCTCGAGTCAGCAGCTGTGGTTCACAACTGTTTATGGTAAAATTGTAATAATAGAAAGGGGTTAAGGAGTCCATCAATGTAAAGGTTAACTAACTGTAATATGGTGAGAATGGAAATCCCCCGGACTTGTTTGTTCTGTACTATAAAAACTGTGCTGACTCTGTGCTCGGGGCCTCCAAGGGACTCTGACTTTCCTGGGCGCGGAGGACCAAGCTCAAGCTTGCTAATAAACGGCTCTTTGCGGCTTGCATTGGTCGTGGTCTTTCGGGGGGATGTCGAATTTAGGGTACAACAGTATATTCCTGCCTGGAACAGAAGCCTAGTTCTCTAACAAACCCAAAGCACCAACTGTGTTCTAAGTGTTAGGAAGAAATCCAGGGGTCTGCAGAGGTATAAAGTCTGTGAAACCCAGAGGAAGGATGGGTTTCCATGAGTCCATCCATGCAGCTACTAGTCTGAGAAAGAATATCGGTGACTGATTAATTAAATTTGCCTGATGGAATTATACAAGAGTGCAGAAGAAAAATCAAGATCCCTTCACTTCAACAATCTATCCATCTATGACCATTATGTCCTGGGCTCCCCCCCTCACACACACACTGCCAGTGACTCTTAAATGACCTTAAATCTAGGGGCTGGAATGTAGCTCAGGGCAAAGTGCTTGTCTAGCAAGTGCAACGTCCTGGGTTCAATCCCCAGTACCAAAAAAAGAAAAGATAAGAAAACAAAAAGTTTAAACAACAACAACAACAACAGGGATTTAAATCTACCTGCACACCTCAAAAGGAAAGCTGTGACTGCCACTTCAAAGTGCTGTTAATGGCACAGGAACTGACATGAGAAGCCCTGTAGAACTCAGATTTCTCAACCATTCCAGCCAGGTCCTGAATGATCACGGAAGCACCTGAATAGTGTTTCAAGGTCAAAAATGATGACTTTGAATGAGTAGGCAAATTTGAAAGCATGGACTCCTGTGTAACAGATCATTTTATGGATTTTCTCAACCTGCAGGAAAACTGTCATCTAGCTTGACAGCTGAGGATACACTGGAGGACCTACTATCATCAAAGGCACCTGTGTTAAGCTGACAAGAGGCCATTTGAAAGTTTCTCACTGTGACATCATTGTAAAGAAAGAGTCAACAGATAGCAAAATCAGGGAAACTTAGAGTTCCATGGAGTCTTTACAATCACACTTTTCATCAGTAGTTCCTCATTCCCTTTGGGAATGGTAATGTAATGCTGAGTATCTTCATTGAATTCTGAGATTGGAGCTCACAAAGGTCTTCTCTCCCTTGGTCTCTGGGTGATGTGATTTTTATGTATGTTCCTCTTCCTGTTCGAGGGCCTGCAGGAGCACATTCCACAAGGAAAGACAGCCAACTGGAACCCTTTTAAGGCACTCCTGTTCACTGACTTGTTCACTGACTTGTTTTTCTGATGACTTGAAGACTGGCAGTTATTCATCTTCATAAATACTTATCCCCTACTGGGCACTTTATTACTTTACAAGTATAAAACTACAAAGATTAAATAGAAAATAAGGCATAAAAATCATGGAAGAGAGCAACTTAAATTTAGGGGGTGTGAATTGATGTGATTTATTCAGGTATCTGTGTGGAGATATTGATACAAGCTACAGTCTTGTCTGCCTGCCTTATATTTGTGATGAAACTCTGGGCATTTCAAGTTTCTAGTTCATAATTCAGTCTTGTGTGCTTCCTGCTCTGGAAAATATTATCTGAGGAAATTAGGATCATGTAGGCGTGGACTCCTGGATGAAGTTAATCAAATGATTTCTCCCAGTACTATTATCAAAACTAAAAGCAAGAAATGAGCTGTCTTGTAAAGAACTTATCTCTCTTACAAGACCTAGCACAGGGACTAGCTGGTGATAAAGTATACTTCATACTCCCAGAATCCTTGAAGGGTCCCCTGGTAGTTTCCTAGGGCTGTTGTAGCATTGGCTAACACAGCACTTTTGTTTACTAGCTGTGGGGATCGAAGGCTGAACTTTGGTTATTTACAAGGTGTGTCCTACTTTATTTTTTCTGGTTTGTGGATGTGACCAGCCTTCTTGCTCAGTCAAATCTTTGCTATTAAGATAAAACTATGAAACAAACTTCATAACACAGACAGTATAGAGTCTATAACATTTCTTAGATTTTTCCTTTATCACTAGGGTGACTTTTATATTTACTCTGGAAACTGGCCAGTTGCAAGTTTTCCCTGTGAATGTACAAGGTCTTGAACATTACCAAACATTAAAAAACATGTAAGGCTATTTACCCCCAAACAGCAAAAGATCAAGTATATTGTTATGTAAATATATGACAACCCTAAATTCCTTAAATGGAAGCAAATTCCTTAAACTCTCCTGTGAACTCTCTACCCTGACTAATTACACCCCTAGCACTCACTTTCTTGGTTTTCGTATGTTCATCATATCCCAGAAACTTAACAAGAGTAGTGTTTACTTCTAGCAATATTCAATTGTTTAGTTGTTCATTTGTTCGATTGTAATTTTCATTTGTTGTAATTGCTTTTTGGTATAATAGTTTTATGATGACTGCTATAAAATCATGTGCAAATAATGATGCACATAAGCCTATGTGACTGCTGCTATTTCATTCATTTTGAGATTTTTTTTCCCCATGTTCTCGATATAATAAGCAAGGTTTAATTGAAATCTGGATATTTAGGCATTGTATATTCACTCACTGTTCTGTATTAGTTAAACTTTGAATCTGTGTTATTATGTCATAAAACGTATGTCACAAATGTTTACAGGAAAACTAATCCAAGAACTACAGGTAAGTGAAAAGCTGGACTGAAAGCTTAAAGGTAGACCAAGGGCTTAGCATTTTTCACATTCACCTTACTTCTGATCACTTCCAGGTATGTGGGCATTTCAAATTCATTGAAATAGGAAAATAAATAACATTAAAGTCCAAGAACAAATGATAATGCTTCAAGCGGCTAGGGTGTTTAGAATGCATGTTTATTTCGGGGTTGGGGGATACGGTGGGAATATGAGATTCAGAAACTTGCATTTCCTCATATAGGAACTCAGCAAAATTAAGCTGACTCAGCAACATGGAGTAAACCAGCTTCTTATCCTTGATTTGTTCTTGGCTCACCAACTAAAGTGAAAGAACTTTGAAGCACCCATAGAATCTGCTGTTCATTCATTATCAGAAAATGGATAATTTGGATGAGGAGAAAACCTGAAAAGGAAAAGGAGACTCTTGGCCAATTAATTATATATAGGTTGGCCCTAGAGAAATTGAACTATTAATCTGGTATGACCTTAGAAGTTAATATAGTTTCCTTCTTTTATTTTCTTTTTGTGCCCGTCCTAGGGCTTGAACTCAGGGCCTGAGCATTTTTCCTTAAGGCTTGTACTAGTCATTTGAGCCACAGCACCTCTTCTGGCTCTTTGGTGGTTAGAGATAAAAATCTTCCTGCCCAGGCTGAAAGACTTCCCTATCTAGGCTGGCTTTGAACTGGCTCTTAAGTAGTTAGGATTACAAGGCATGAGACACCAGGGCCCAGATTCGGTAGTTTTTAATACAGATTTCAAAAAGTACTTTCTGAACTGAAAAACAAACCACTTTACTCAAACCCCAAAGCTTAGAGATGAGGTGACAAGGGGACATCTAATGCAGAGTGGGACAGTGGGGTGAGGATGGGATACTTGTACTTAGTACAATGCCGCTACATAACAGCCCTAAACAGGACTGTGAGCCTTAGAGTACATCTAGTCTCAGGACTGAGGGGAAAAGAAACGTCCACAAACTTTTCAAAGCAAGCAATTCTCCCTTCTGTGGATTATAATAAATGGAATTTCCAACTACCTGCTCCTCTGCCTCTTCAACAGAACAAACTACTTACCAAGAATCTTCAAAATAGCGGATATTTCTGTTTAGCCCTTGGAGAGTTTTCATATCCTCTGGTGTCAACTGGAAGTCAAAAACCTATCAAACACAAATGTCAGCCCTGAGTTCCCAAGGCAGTTACTGCTTTCCTTCCTTCCCCACAAATACAAATATATGTGGAAATTTCTGCAGGCTATGTAAGACAATGTTCCTGTGAGATTCATTTAGTGGTGAAAATCCAGGGACTTTGCAAAGAAACTGACCCCATTTCTCATTTTCCTTCAGAGACTTTAGGTAGATAGAATCCTTCAGATTTCTAGTTTTTTTAAAATCCAAATCAGATTGTTCCATCTTATGCTCTGGGTGTACTTTTTCTTCTTCTGATCTCAGATTCTGCCTCTGTGAAGTGATGCGTGCTAATCATATGCGATGGGGTTAATTCTGGAAGCAGACACTGGCTGTTCGATATCCTGTGACTAGATTACTTACCAAATGAATAGGTGGTTAAAAAGTGAACCTGCTCTCAGAGTTTTGTCCTTGTATGCACCAGCTCATACCTCTTTCCACCCTGCTAACAGCCCTGACCAGATACACTTACCCACTGTCCAACTGCCCAGCCACCGTCACTGAGAGCTATATAAACTTTGTTATTAATTACCCAGACTCTAGTCGCTGTTATAGCAAGAGAAAATAAATGGAGATACAATGGATCAAAGGCGATCTGATCAGAATTCAGGGTTAGCCCTGATCTTTTATTTACTATTCCTTCCAGTCACTACAATTCCTTCTTTGTAATAGCTGGGAGACCATTAAATAAAGTGCTTGAATGCGTAGAATGTACAAGGAGATGAGCTGTGGGCACATGTGCTTTGAGAGTCTCATACATTTCCACCTGCTGGTGAGACATGAAGTGGCTCATCGGGTCCCTGTAACCGAAATCTTGTGAGGTGCAGTACCTGAAAGTTCTCTTGCATTCTCTTCTCATTGAAGCTCTTAGCAAGAACAGATAACCCTCGCTGCACTTGGTAGCGCAGAGCCACCTGGGCGGGGGTTCGCCCGTGCTTTTCAGCAATGCCATTGAGAACTGTGTCCTCTAAGAGAACAGGGTTGTCCTTGTTTACCCTGGGAAGAAAGGCAGAGAGGTCCAAGAACGAATATATTTTTCTCAGGGTTACACATCCAGGCTGGTGACAAAGAAAGAGGGGGGAAACTCGGGTACTTCTTAATTTCAGAGGAATATAGTAAGTGAATATATCAGAAAGACAACCATTTGTCCCAAGTTAGACTCAATGGCCTTGCAATTTGGAAGATGGCTTACTGCAATTTTGAAGAAGGCTTACTGCAATTTCGTTTTTCAATGCTGTTTTTAGTGAGTCTTTTCAGTGTGAACTAGTCCATCATCCACAATTTCCCCTACACCGCTGAGCAGTGACTTCAGAAGGTACAATATCTAAGGTTAAACATCTTCATCACAATCCTTACCATTCCTTGTCTGTCTTGGAACCCAAGGCAGCATATGCGACCATGACAATGTCTCTGGACTTGCAGAACTCCAGCAGCTTACTCTGGTTGAGGTAAGGGTGACATTCCACCTGAAGAGAGCCAAAGGCTAATGTCAGTCACCATGCCAGCTCACAGGACCACTGGTGGTAAATTTATAGGCTGTCAAGTGGCTGTCAGTCAGTTGTTAGCTCTAACTTTTGGGTAAAACCAAATGCTAGTCGAGAGTGCCTTAACTGAGGCGTAGATGTTTTACCTACATGCTTTGCAGCACTCGTGTCTCTGTATTTGAAATACATCTAGGTCGTGTGATGTTCAAGGAGGGAACTGAGGAGCAGGGGATAAAGAGGCTGGTGGGACGCGCTGATACGGCTCACCTGGTTACAGACAGGTTTGTGCCGGAGTCCTGGCATGTTCAGGATCCTCTCCAGCTGTCTGCGGTTAAAGTTGGACACGCCGATGGACTTGACCAACCCTGCATCCTTACACTTCTCCATGGCCTGCAAGGAGAAGTAAGCTGAGAGTCTAAAGAAGAGTAATCTGTGTGAACGTGTTAGAAGTGGGAGAGAGAGATGCAGATATCTATCCATTAACAGGAATTCACCAAGTCAGAGGAAAAAAAAAAAACTAGGAAAGAATCTTAAAATCAATAAGATACAAAAGAATCCAGGGAAGTGGCGCTGTGGCTCAAGGGGTAGGGTGGTAGTCTTGAGCTGAAGAGCTCAATGCCCAGGCCTAGAACTCAAGCCCCACAACCGACAAGAAAAAAAAATTAATTAAAAGAATCCAAGACAAAGATGAAAGGCTAGTACCCTCTTTACTGAATGCCATGGCACAATGTGCACCAGATAAAAAAGAAGTGAAACCAAGTGCTACACATACAATACACATCCAAGTAACACAGTAAGCAACCATACCACGAGCCAGAGGAGCAGCTTTATTTCCTGCAAGTAGCCACCTCAAGTACTCTGCCCCGGCACGCAGGCCTCCTTGAGATTCTTTGAACGTAGTGAAGTCTCAGTCTTGGCATCTGTTTGCTCATCTCCCTCCTTTCTAGGTACGTAACTCTCTCATCTATGGAACTTCTTTGTGATTTCTCTGCAGTGCACTCACCTCCCATGTGCTGCAGAGATTCACAGCATCAAAAATGAGTTTCCCCTGAGAATCCTTTGGGAAAACCTCCTCTCCAGGCTGAAACAGAGAAAGGAAAGGAAGCCTGGCGTACAGGTCTCTCCAAGCTCTTCTGGACACATACACCCAGAGGCCATGGAATGATGTGTTCTTAGTTTTGAGAGGATTGATAAAGTTCATCCAGAGGCCAAGAAGGGAATTCTAGAGATGTTTTGATGAATATAAACAAATGACTAGAACGTTTGGGGGAAGTGGTAAGAACTCTTTATCAAGTAGTTCTACAGTTTACTTGCTTGCATGTCAAAAGAAAAATGGATAGTGTGGTGTCAAGCCTCACTCAAGATAACCACAAGCCTGTCTGACCTAGATAAAACCCAAGGTAGCAGCCTACACAGCAGGCCCCTTCATCACGGAACACTGAGGAAGTATCCGGGCCTTTCCCTGTCAGTGAATTGTCACCATCTCAAACGCTGAGCTCACTAGATTTTCCGCAGCATTCCCCAGATGTCCGTGGACGTAGGCAGAAGAGATTCAGAAGTATGGGGAATGTAAATACAGGCAGTGTGCCCACAGGGGTCAAGACATGCGCACGGAGACCAAGGAATTCCTATGGCTCCAGGACAGGAATAGTGAAATAAGGGATGTGCAGTTTCAGAAAGAGGAAGATGATAATATATGCTTCTTATCCATACTGTGTGTGTTCATTTCGATGCTGATTTTCAAAGGACCCCCAACACCAAATACATGAGAAGGAATTTTCTGCTCACCTTCAGAGGAACTGGGAAGTGAATAAGGTACAGATCCACATAGCTCAACTGAAGGCTCTTCAGGGACCTTTCCAGGCCTACTTGCACCAATTCTGGACGACAAAAGGTACTCCACAGCTGTGGTGATGGAGAGAGAAAGTGAGTATGGGATTCAGGGACGAAGCTGCCGTCGTACTCATGTCCTACTTTGTTGAATGACAGCTCCTTTGCACAGCCACTTACAGGTAAAAACAATTCTAAGAAGAAGCATCTTTGGGAACAATTACTAATGTAGCAAGCAAGGAGTATTCATAAGGACAAAAATAAGCACCAGGTCCTTTGGTGCTTTGCCAGAGGGAATAATAAATACATCAAACCAACGAGAAAAGAAGAAACAAAGCAATCTATTCCACCGACAGTAAGTTTTTTCCCTGCAGCAAATAGAGCATGTGCAACTGCACACGGCACCTTGGAGGTGTAAAACACGTCATCCCTCTTCACAGAGCCATCAGCAATCTTCTTCCGGATGGCAGATCCAATCGCCTCTTCATTTTGGTACAAAAATGCAGAGTCAATATGGCGGTAGCCTATGTCAATGGCCCTCTGAATGGCCTCTTTTATCGTACTCTTGGAGACCTAGAAACACAAAAACAGGTAAAAGATGCCCCACACTCAGCAACAGCTGACTGCGTCCATAAGCAGAGCAATGCAACAGAATCTCTAATGGTTCTCCTTTTTTATGATTTGCTAGGATGAGAAACACAATTTCTTGTGAGGAAAGATAGCTGTGATGTATCCAGTAAAACACAAGAAATGAAAGATCATAAGATCATAAGCCTTCTATTCGGAACATAATGTGCAATTATACAGTTAAACTGCATGGTCTTTCCCATGTGTTTAAAAAATAGATAACTACCTAGATGTTGGGTCCCTATAATGTTAAAAACTGAAGTTTAAAAAATAGATAACTACCTAGATGTTGGGTCCCTATAATGTTAAAAACTGAAGTTTACAGTGTTTGCTGATTGCTATGGTGTAAATATTTCTTACCACGGCCAATTTTAACCTTCCCAAATGGTAAACAATGCATTGGTCTCAACCAAGAACAATGCTGGGTTTAACTCTATCTCTGAGATTTACCCTAACTGTATGATATATAGGATTTCATGATCTATAGGTTTACATTCTTCAAGCACTTTATAAGAGATTATTAAACTGGTGGCAGCCTAAATGTATTATTGCCTATTAGCTCAAAAGAGCCTAACTTTATCCCAAATAAGTTGATCATTTAGCAATCTAAGCTTGGAAAAATACTTCAGGAACATTTCAGGGAGAATAAAAATGTGAAAGAAAGTAAGCTTTTTCCCCCACTCCTACATATCTCATTGCCAATTCCTTTTGCTGTGGCTGCTATCAAGCGAGTAAGGCTTTCTGTGACACCTTCAAAGCTTGGATATCTTTCATAGCTGCCTGCTGTTCTACTGGGCCACAAAGATGGACTCTTGAAGTCATCCTTATGTTTTTCTTCATCTATCATCATTCGCTATACTTCACTACATGATTAAATGTCTCTTTGATATGCTTTTTCACTTCCAATTCCTTATGAGTTAACTGGACCTTATGAACAACTCTACCTGACTGTCCTTGATTCAAGACACTCCTGAATAAAACACACCAATCACCCATCTTGTCAAATCATCAGCCCCATGACTTCAACAGCCATCATCATGAAAGCACCAGTAGACGTCCTTGCAATAGAGGACCTAGAAATCTCTAAGAACTTCAGTCTTCCAAACAGAAGGGAAACCTCCAAGTACCTGGCTTTCCTCATGGCCTCAGCCATCTAGCCACCCAAACTCAAATTCCTACCCCAGACCTTCAGAACACTCTTGAATCATTTTCTCCAGGTCTCTTGGCCACAGTGGTTTTGCTTCATTTCTGAATACCGGTGCATGAGGAGACAATGAACCTTAAAAATTACTAAGAAACTCTTTCTCAAGTAAGCTTTGGTTGTTTCATCTGCTGTCCAATTTTAGCTATTTTACAACCTATGAGAATAAGTGAAAGCTACTTATCACGATTCCCATAGGTCAGAAATTCATGGTAGGCTTACTTGAGCATCACCAACTTAGTAGACGTACTGTTACCTTATTAGGAGTATAGGTGCCCAGTCCTAGCACAGGCATTAAATATCCATCACTCAACTTTACAGAAAGGAGTTTGTTCATCTTTTACTCTTCCAGACAAACACAGATCGATTTCTTCTTGATTTGTAGAAACCTGTAAGAGAAGAGTTTGCTTTGGAAGAGCCTTAAGAAGATATAATTCAACTATTATGAACGTACTCCCTTTAAATCCACAGTTTAACTGAGCACGCAGGCCCATGACTATAAGCTCAGCTGCTCCAGAATAAGGGACAGGTAGGTTGTGGCTAGTGATAGCCTAGGCAAAGTCATCTAGACCATTTCTTGAGGGGGGGAGGGAGGGAAGGAGGGAGGGAGACAGAGAGAGAGAGAGAGAGAGAGAGAGAGAGAGAGAGAGAGAGAGAGAGAGAGAGAGAGAGAGAGAGAAAGAGAAAGAGAGAGAGAGTGTCTTGGAGCATGGCCTAGAGGTAGAATGTTTGCCTAACATGCACAAAATTCTGGGTTCAATTCCTCCATACCACATACACAGAAAAAGTCAGAAGTGGTGCTGTGGCTCAAGTGGTAGAGTGCTAGCTTTGAAAAGGCTCAAGGACAGTGCCCAGGCCCTGAGTTCAAGCCCCAGACTAGCAAAATACCTTAAAGACCTCATGTTGCAACATTCAGCATCAAAAAATGGGTGTTTGTTTAGCATAATCATAGCAACTTCAATGCCTTGTCCTACTAATTGCCCCAGATAGAACTTGAAGTGCAATATTTCATAGAAAAAGTCAAAGTAGGCCTTATCATCTTCTTCGTTTAAAAGTATTTGCAAAAGATTACACAAAAATACCAATGGCATGGAATACAGACTTTTGAATTACCATTTATTTATTTGAGCACATAAGGTATTATTTAAGAGGTAATACAACTTAGAGGGGGAAAATGGACTGTTAATTAGACATAACTATAACAAATCATGTTTGTTCACCTCAAGAAAAATAAGATTGAAAATCCCCTTGTATTCTGTATACAAAAAGGAAGCTCAGTATATAAGTGATATAAAATATAATAAAGAAGAAATAAATACATTTAAAAAGGACCTTAAGGGCCGGGAGTTTGGCCTAGTGGTTAAAGTGCTTGCCTACTATGCACGAAGACCCAGGTTCGATTCCTTGGTACCACATACAAAGAAAAAAAGCCAGAAGTGGTACTAAGGCTCAAGTGGTAGAGCTCTAGCCTTGAGAAAGGCCATGGACAATGCTCAGGCCCTGAGGTCAAGCCCAGGGCTGACAAAAAAAAAGGGACCTTAAGACACAGTCTAAAGCACAGCCTTGGGTATGAAACAGCCCTGACAAGCAGACCAAAAGAATCAATTTCTATGAAAAAAGGCCTAGAAATATTTCAATGCATTAAAAGTAATGCTATTATATAAACATAATTAACAAACAAATCAATAGATTTGGAAAACATTTATAAACAAGATGAAGGTGATTAATATTTATATCCTAAAACATATTAAATATTGATCTATAAATAACAAATTTCCAATAAAACATCTAGGATGCAGAAAAGTTTCCCAGAGAATGGAGATGCATGGCCAGAAGCATAGTAAAGGCTGACTACTTTAATAAACAGCCCAGGGAACGCAAATTAAACTAACAGAGATTTCTTTTTAGGGCTAAATAAATGACAAAAATTAAAGACTCATTTGATCTCTTGTGGGCTGGAATGTGGATAAGAAATTCATATGTGCATGATGGAAATGTGAAAATCAACTGAAAAGTCAATCTATCAATAGCTACTAAGACTCAGTTTTATATGCCATGTGATCATGAATCCTGCTTTCACACAAATGAAACCTTCTGTATAATTATACATATGTGCATATGCACACACAAATATATCACATTTGTTCAGTGCCAACAGCTGACTTACGGGAAAATCACTGAATAACTATAATGCTTTGAATCCATAAACTATTTACTATATAGAAAAATTGAAAAGCCCTCTATGTGCTGGAGACAAAGCAGTGAATCAGAAAATAATTTTAATAAACCTGGCCAAATACTTTCCATATTTTGACTTATAAATCTGAGCATGTATTTAATCACACTCCGTGGCCATAGATGAACATGGAAAGTGCCTGAAGGAGATGCTGATGAGTTACTGAATAGAGAAAGAAAGGGCATGATGGCCAGGCAAAATGAAAACAAATCAAAAGCAGATGTGCATAAAATTGTGCTTGTATATTTAGGAAACTTTACATTTGTTATATTTATGGAAATTAATTTTTAGTGACATTGAATTAGAGAGATAGCCAACCACAAAGCCCTCAGTATAGCCACTTAAAGGACAATTTACAATTTATAGCCAAATAAGTAGGAATGTACATACATGAGTAGAGGAAGAATTCTTGACTTTATAGAGTTGTTTTCTGTATATAAGGATTCAGGTGCTTACCTAGCAGTGAGTACCTAGTGCATGTCAAACCGTGAAAAGGAAAATTCTGGACTTCACAGGAAGAGGAGAAACAGCCTGCTACCCAATGAACACTGGAAAGATTGCTAACATTTATCTGCTTATTGATCTCCCAATGCCAAGCTTACCAAACAAGTTAGTATTGATTGTCAACTGTTCTTCTGTTTCCAAGCCCCTTTCCCATGCTACATTTAAAGTTACAGGTTAAATTATGTTTTCATTTGGTGGGGGGGGCAGCATATTAGGGCTCAAACTCAGGACCTCTTGCTCTTAAGCAACATTTTTATTCATGGCTGACTGTGCTACCACTTGTTTAATTTTTTATTTGTCGCTTGTGGGGCTTGAACTCTAGACCTGGGCACTGTCCCTGAGCTCTTCAGCTTAAGGCTAGTGCTCTTACTTTAAGCCACAGTGGCACTTCTGGATTTCTGATGGTTAATTGGAGAAAAGGGTCTCATGGACTTCCCTGCCTGGGCTGGCTTTGAACCATAGACATGAACCCCCATCACCGGCCTTACTTGTTCACTTTAGTTGTGGATTAGAGTTAGACTTTTCTGCCCTGTATGACTTCATATTTTGATCCTCAAATACCAGTCTCTTGAATAATCCCGGAATCTTTAAGAGTACTTCTACAAAGGTTGGGAAATGCATAAGTTAGAATAAAGGTAGTTTTAGTAATAGCTCCTGGGAGATACAGTGTATGCCAAGAAACCATGCATCTGAAATGAGAGAGAAAGAGATGGACAGACACAGACAGAGACAGATGAAGAGAGAGAAAAAAAGAGAGAGGGAAGGAGGGAGGGAGGGAGGGAGAGTGAGGGGGAGAGAGACAGAGACAGAGACAGAGAGACAGAGAGAGACAGAGAGACAGAGACAGAGAGAGAAATAGAGACAGAGAGAGAAACAGAGAGAGAGAGACAGAGAGGCTCAAAGGCCAGCATATTTATTGAAGTCCAGGATACAATCCAAACAGGTTTTAACTAAGTTGAAATCAGTAAGGCAAAGTTCAACAAGATTACAGAGTAAGTGAGAGCTGACAGGATCGCTAGGGTCCCTTCACAGTGGAGCTGGTCAGGCAGCCTGCCTCCAGTGATGCCTTCAGTGATCAGCTGACCATCACAAGCATCTTGAAATAGGTATACATCTACCTGGCATCTGTTTCTAGATAACCGAGTCCTGCTTCTGGCATCAGGAAGGAAAACATCTTATTTAAATAGGCATCAAGACAACATAAGACTATAGAAATCACTGCATATAAATGTAACAAATATAAAGTAAGCATCATTTTCAATATTAGAGAAAAGTATACAACTCTGAGGACTTTCATGCCAAAAACATTTCCTCAAATTTGAAAACCTAGCCATGTAACATTCTTTCAGGAACTGGCCTGAATCTGAAATGGAAATTCAGAATTTACCTAGACAAGCAAATTTACTAGAAAGCCTACAGAGTGGGAGAAGATCTTCACTAACCATACAACAGACAAAGGCCTCATATCTAACATATAGCAACAGCTCAAAAAATTGAATCACTCCAAAACTAATCTCCAAAGTAACAACCATCCCATTAAAAGATAGGTCAAAGACTTAAAGAGAGTCTTCTCTGAAGAAGAAACAAAAATGGCCTATAGACACATGAAGAAATGCTCAACATCTCTGGTCATAAAAGAAATGCAAATCAAAACAACTCTAAGATTCCACCTTACTCCAGTTAGAATGGCCAGGATCAGGAAAATGAATAACAACAGATGCTGGAGGGGATGTGGCCAGGAGGGATCACTACTACACTGTTGGTGGGAGTGCAAACTCGTTCAACCACTATGGAAAACAGTATGGCAGTTCCTCAAAAGGCTAAACATAGAGCTCCCCTATGACCCAGCAATTCCACTACTAGGCATTTACCCAATTGTCCAGAAACAAGGGCATACTAAATCCACCAGCACAACAATGTTCATTGCAGCATTATTCACCATAGCAAAGATATGGAACCAACCCAGATGTCCCTCAGTTGATGAGTGGATCAGCAAGATGAATGGAAGTCTATGCTGCTGTCAGAAAGAACGACATCGCCCCATTTGTAAGGAAATGGAAAGACTTAGAAAAAATCATATTAAGTGAAGTAAGCCAGACTCAAAGGAACATAGGCTCAAGGTTTCCCTAATTTGTCATAATCAGTAGAAACCTTGGGCTCTCCTAGCAGAGATTTACAATAAAGCAAAACCTTGAAACATAGGCCATATAGTACGACACTAAATGAATGGACCTCCAAGATATAGAAAGAAAGCCATATAACGAGTGATTGTAGTCCTTAATGTACTATGTTATCTCTCATCTCTTTTGCTCTCCCTTGGCTATCTCATATTGTTACAGTATTTCACCTTGTTATCTGATATATTGGATATATTTGTATTTGGTTATTTGAAATCAGATAGGGAAGGGGGGAAACAAGATGAGGGGTGGGGACAGGGGGAGGGAAATGGGGACCAAGACATGAAAAAGGGTATCAATGTATGTGAAGTAATGCCCCCTCTGTCTGATGAATATAATGTAACCATTCTATTAATTACAATAAAAATGCATGGAAAAAAAGAATTTATCTACACAATGAATTTTCTAGATATCATGGACAATTCTATTATAGACACAAGAAGGCAGTCATTTTTTTAGAATTAAGATGTGGACATCTTCAAATTAATAAGTACATGAAGAATGGTGAGACAGTTTATTTTTGTTGGTTAATTTTCATCCTTAACCTTTAAGAAGGGAAATTTCACTGAAGAACATTCCCACTCACTTTCTTACTTCCCAATTTTAGTTCATAAATATGATGCTGGGTTGTAATACATTGGGATGGAGGTTGCTGCCTTCCTCACGGTAGTGAGACAGAGACAAGTGCACAACTGAACTATATTGTATTACTTTTTCGAACCGTTACCAAGTAAGACTGAAGTGGATGGAGCAATAGTCCCAACAGTCACAGTACATGAAAACAGTTCTGGGTTTGTTCAGGTTTTGTAAGACGAAACCACAGTAAATATTTATTTGTCCTCATAGTAGACCTATGGCCTACCTTGTCCAATAAACTTGATTGCAGTGTTAGAAAAGGCAACATATCTGTTCCTGGTAAACATTTCCAGTGCAGAGGCCTGACCTGAGTCTGGAGGGGGAGCCAGCCTGAAGCATGCAGGTTTAAGACTGCACCCTGTCCGTATTTCTCATACCTATGCCGATCCGGAGTTGATATTCTTGACAATTACAGAGCTTTCTCATCGATGTGCTTACAGCTCCCTGAGGAAACAAGGACTTCCTGGCCTGGTATTTCTGCTAGTCAACCTTACCTCGTTGCTCCTCCTTTATTGTACCTCAAAAGAATCATTTGCTGCCAGTGCTATAATCCCTTGCCTTGGGTATCATGGTAAAAGCAGACATAAATTAAGAGAGGTTAAAGGTTTCTGTTTTGTTTTATGGGGGGGAAGTTAGGAATGATAACATTCTTCACTCTTCTTTTCTCGTAGTGAGTGTTCAACCATGAATATACTGTATTCATATACATAGGAAATAGTTGAACTTATTCATATTAGGGAGGGTAAAAAAGGAAGAAACCAATTTATTGAACACTAATTCTTTCCCTCCCTTCCACCCCTCCCACCACGGCCTCCATTTTCTTGCGTGTGTGTGTGTGTGTGTGTGTGTGTGTGTGTGTGTGTGTGTGTATCTGACTTGGGGAGAGGAAGGGGAATCACAGAAAATGTGGGACAAAGGGTAAACGAACCCATGCAACAGTGACACTCACTATACGCTGGGGTGGAGATGAACTTTACAACTGGTGAGGGGAGCAAAATGAGGGAGGGGTGACATTGCTAGGAAAGAGATGCCACTTACTTACATACCTGCAACCCCTCTTGAGGAGTCACTCCAGCTCCTTCTCACCAGAGATTTGGGGTCCTAACATGCTCTTCTCCCCAAATGTCCAACAACAAGCAGAGTCACTGGAGCTGAAAAATTCTCATAACTTCAACACACAAGGACAGAGAACAGTGAGAAACCCTCCCCCATGCCTCTATCCTCCACATCCTCAGCATTTGAGCTGGCAGCACCCCAACACTGGACTGGATGGCACAGTGCAGAGATGGAGGCTCAGATCCCAGAGGCTTTTCCACATCCCCCATCAACCGTGCCCCACAGCTCACCAGACAGGAATGGCCTGGCGTCCAAGCAGGAGTTCTGATTTTAGAGCTAAAGGTTTGTTGAGTTTGTCTTATTTGGGGACTTAAAGCCAAGGTTTGCTACCCCACCTCTTCCAGTCTCCTTTCTTGTTCCACCAGTGCCAGGGTTTCATTAAGAATTGGAGTCTATGTTCATTAGAGGTATTGAACTCTAATTTTCTCTTCTCCAATAGTCTAGGATACAATAGAACTAACTGCAGAGAGACCAGTTTAGGAAATTAGATGGTAGTTCCTTAAGGAGAAAAATCTCCTGACATGTAAGTACAAGTCAGTCTTGTCACAGCTGCAGTGATGTTGCTATTTTCAAATGGAGATGTGCTTAGTCATCTGGGAGTCCGTATTCTGCTCAAAGACTTTGAGTCTTTGTCCTCTAGTCTACTTAGGGTGACAAAGGTTATCTGCGGAGTCAGTTGCAGATGATTTTATACCCACTGACAGACTGCAGTAATGTGTACTAACTTCCCGACATCATCCCGGCTTTGGTGCTGTGAAGAACTAGTGTTGAAATGGGAGAGAAATAAGAAGGAGGAACATTCAGTGAGACCAGCTGTTGGCTTTCTAATGAAGACACCTAATTTGACCTTTCAAAAAAGAAAAAAAACATCATTGTGCTAGTGGATTTAGTATGCCCTTGTTTCTGGTTGGTTGGGTAAATGCCAAGTAGTCCAACCCAGATGTCCCTCAGTTGATAGTGAATCAACAAGGTATGGTATTTATACACAATGGAATTCTATGCTGCTGTCAGAAAGAATGACATCGCCCCATTTGTTAGGAAATGGAAAGACTTAGAAAAAATCATATTAAGTGAAGTAAGCCAGACTCAAAGGAACATAGGCTCAATGGTTTCCCTCATTTGTCATAATCAGTAGAAACCTTGGGCTCTCCTAGCAGAGATTTGCAATAGAGCAAAACCTAGATACATAAGGCCATACAGTGTGACGCTAAATGAAAGGACCTCTAGGATATAGAAACAAAAGCCATAGAATGAGTGATTGTTGTCCTTAATGTACTATGTTATCTCTCATCTCTTTTGCTGTCTCTTGATTATCTCATATTGTTACAGTATCTCACTTTGTTACCTGATATATTGGATATATGCGTATTTGGTTATTTGAAATTGGATACGGAAGGGGGGAAAACAAGTTGAGGGGTGGGGATTAGGGGGGAGGGAAACGGGGACCAAGACATGAGAAAGGGTATTAATGTATGAGAAGTAATGTACCTTCTATCTGGCAAATATAATGTAACCCTTGTATTAATTACAATAAAAATATATGAAATAAAAGAAAAAAAGCGATTCCTTTTTCCTATTTTGGTTTTGGTTTTGGGTTTGTTTGGTTTTTTCTTTTTTTTTGTTTTTTGGGGTTTTTTGGCAGTCCTGAAGCTTGAACTCCGGGCCTGGGCACTGCCCTTGGCTTTCTCAAAGCTATTGCCCTGCCACTGGAGCCAGAGCACCACTTCTAGTCTTTTCTGTATATGAGGTCATCAAGGAATCAAACCCAGGGTTTCATGCATGCTAGGCATGTATTCTACTGCTAGGCCACACTCCCAGCCCAAGAAAATACATTCTTTAGAATTGGTCTAATAAATGGACTAAGAGCACCATATATGCTAAGACATCGGTCTTATCTTTATAGTCATTGTAGCCAATGTAAAGGGCCTGAGGTCCCAATATGTGTTGACATTTGACACATTCATGTCATCTGCACTTCACCCACAACACTGTCTATTGGCTCTATTGAAAAGGATTTTGTCTTCCAAATACTCTTTCTCGAAAGAGTATTTTCCAGATTTTCCCACAAGGAAATATATATTCACCAGTTCCCTCCTCCGTCATCCCACATCTCTCTCCCCAGGACCTTTTCAGGTTGGTTCTGCTTTTATCTTTCTGATGATATTCACATCAAAAAGATCTCATTCTCTACTTTTGTTCAACGCTGATTCTTGTGCTGCTCAGAAATCTGGAAATGTGGCTTGCATTTCCCATGTGTGGAAGGGTCACGTGTAGTGATTTCCTTGTTCTTTGAAGGGCTGGAAAAATCCTGATTGAGAAATACCAGCTAAATATGTCCTCCATGCAGGCTAAGAAATCTACCTACCTCCACCCGAGAAGTGTTGATTAATTTTGGTCATTTCTCATCCTTGCACATTCTTAGCCAAACTAGTCCTAGCCTAGCATTGAAGCTCAGGATTCTTAATGAGTTTAAAAAAATCAGACACTCAGGCAATATAGACGGACTATGTAACTGCTGAGACAAACTGACATTTTATTTCCTTTGAGAAAAACTGAACATTTTGATTTCTGAGATAAGCATTTAGTTTCATCAGAGTGCCAGTTGCTAGGTAGCATGGGTCAGAGAGGAGGTGTTCAATTATCAACAGCAGAAGATTCTCTCCTGCCTCCTGATCTGCATACAGAAACTTCTAGCAGAAGACATGCAGAGGTCTGAAGGCTAGTATTCATCAGCAAATGGATAATTAGGGTGACCAACAAAACTAAAAAAAAAATAGTAACAGAAGTGCACAATTCATTCAGTGGTTCTGTTTCTAGTAGAAATGCTTCCTTTGAAGCTAATATAATAGTAGAATTTTAACAAACTTCTTTCTGGTAAGTAGTAATAATTTCTCTTTGTTATTCTCATGCACACGACTTATAATAGATTTTTTTAAATAAATGGTTCACTATTGTCCTTTCCCTGAAAACATTCAAAGAATCTAGAGTCAGGTATTCAAATACATGTATGTATTCATTGGTTAGCAATGATATTAATATACCTAGCAGTTTTTGATCGCATGAATTTTGTATTGCCCCGAACTTTTTCACATATACTGCTTATTTTTATCTTGAATTCAATTTCCCAAAGCAAGATCTCTCCCCCCCCTTCATGTTCTTTACAATATAGGTCCTTTCTTAAATTTTGCACTTTTTCATAGAATGAAGCAAGTGTACATATCCGGTGCCTATTCATTCTCCATGCATGGCGCCTTTTCTTGGACGCATCATATTTAATCTCTTTTCTCTAAGACTTCCTCATCCTCTGCACCAAAATCTGCGTATTGTGAAAGTCAGTGCCAGCTCTGTTTCGGGCCACCTCAAATTAGCTTTTCTTGGGGGTGGGGATTGAGGAGTGATTGTTGGTTCTCGGGGCCTAGGCGCTACCACTCTCTCACGGGTGGCACTCTACCACTTGAGCCGCAGTTCCACTTCTGACTCTTTGAGTAGTTAATTGGGGATGAGTCTCTCGGATTTATCTTTCCAAGTGGTGGCCTTGAAGTGTGATCCTCAGATCTAAGCCTCCAAGTTACCAGAGGTACAAACATGAGCCAGCAGTGCCAAGCAGGCAGCCATTCTCCAGAAAATGTGATGCTTATGGTTTCTGAGCAAACATGCAATGGTTGAAAAAGCAAAGTATATGAAACTGAATGCATCGAATTGACAAGACGTCATAACGACTCTATTTAGAGATCAGAATTTCTCAGTTGAACACAATGTGTGGGGATTACTTTGAGGGGATAGAAATGGAACAAGTTTGGGAAATGAAAATTAAAATTTATTTCGGATTTTCTTTTTGGCAGTCCTGGGATTTGAACTGAGGGCCTCATGCCCCCTTTTTCTTTATCTTTGGGTTAGTTTTTCTCACATTTTGCCTGGACCACTCTAATCCAGTATCTCCCTCTTTGGCATAGCCATTGTAACAGGTATACCATACCACTCTCACTCAGCTATTGGGTGAAATGAGGTAATGCTAGCCTTGAACTAGGGTTTTTTAAAATCTTTAACTGCTGCTGGAACTGTAAGCATGAGTTACCAGAGCCTGACCTTAAATATCTAATAAGTTAGCTAGAATTCCAAGAATTTTGGGAAACTGAGATTCCCTGAACTCTACTGTCCTTTGGTTGGCTCAATATTTAATAGCCATATTATCTTCCACTTTAGAAAAGAAAACAGATGAAATAGACTTAATAATGATACTTACGTATCAATGTATCGCAAATTTCTATTCAGACTATCTAAGATTTTCATATCCTCCGAAGTCAACTGGAATTCAAAAACCTGTCATATAAAAAGACAACTTTGATTGCCTAACAAGAGCATATTTTCTCATCAGTAATCTGCAGAAAAGTGACAATGAATGATATAAAGGCAAGACAGAAAAGCCCTGAGACGCAACAAAAGTCATTAAACGTATTAAGCAAACACGTGTGAATAAGGAATACAAAGTGAAAACCCAATGGAAATCCATTCCTCCATGTAATAGCATGAACTGGCAAGATTTCAAAGACAGCCTAAGAAGAACCAAAGTTGGAACAGCTCAGAGAATGGCAGCATATCCTTAGATGTTCCAGGAAAACCCAGAGCCAAATATTTGAAGCACGAAGATTATTCTAATAATCTTCTAATAATAATTCTATGATGATAGATGGATTTACATATCCCAAGCAATCAACAATTTATATGCAAAAAATGTCCTCTTCAACATCATTTCAAAACAATTCAATGCAGGCGACTCATTACATATACCACAGAATTGAAAAACTTAAAGGAGGGGTGGGTCAAAGGTGGAGAAAAATTTATGGTGACGACACCAATCAAGATGCATTGTACTCTGCCTTGTTAAATGATCAAACAAATCAACATATAACCTAAAATTAAGATAATTATGAGAAGAGGTAGGTTGTGAGGTGTGGGTGAGAATATTAACAAGATGCACTGTGTTCAGTTTCTTTGTACAACTATTTAAAGATAATAAAAATATTGAAAAATTATTAAACACTAATGATGTCATTTTCAAAGGACAAAGACATTGGCCTAGAGAAGATCATATTGTGAGAATGTTGGTCATTTTAACAGTTGAAAGACTGGTCTTGCTAACACCTTGAAACCAATGTGTTTATATAAATATTTACTTATACTGTAAATTGATGACAAAGAAAGGGAGAAAAATGTCAAGTGTTTAACCATTACCACATAAATGTTGGTTTATTGAATAATTCCTAAAATGCATTTGACATTTGGAAATTTGCAACAACAAAAAGGAAACTTTATCATGAACAATACTGTTTTATAAATAAATATAGAAGACGTGGAAGAAACCTAAAAGATGATAGAAATGTAGTAAAAGATTACTTAAAGAACTTAGGCTCAATGGTTTCCCTCATTCGTCATAATTAGTAGAAACCTTGGGCTCTACTAGCAGAGATCTGCAATAGAGCAAAATCTTGATACATAAGGCCATATAATGTGAAGCTAATTGACAGGACCTCCAGGATAGTGAAACAAAAGCCATATAATGAATGATTGTTGTCCTTAATGTACTATGTTGTCTCTCATCTCCTTTGCTGTCCCTTGGTTATCTCATATTGGTATAGTATCTCACTTTGTTATCTGATATATTGAATTTATTTGTATTTGGATATTTGAAATTTGATAGGGAAGGGGGGAAAACCAAGACGGGTGGGGGGTGTGGGGGGGGAGGGAAATGGGTACCAAGACATGTGAAAGGGTATCAATGTATGTGAATTAATGCACCTTCTATCTGGCAAATATCATGTAACCCTTTTACTAATTACAATAAAAAATAAATAAAAAAAACAAAAAAACAACAACAAAAAGATTACTTAAATTGGGTTTAACATTACTTAAACTGATATGGTTCTGTGGTAGAGTTCTTGTCTAGCATGCATGAAGCCTTGGGTTCATTTCGTCAGTGCCACATAAACAGAAAACGCTGGAAGTGGTGTAGATGCTCACGTGGTAGAGTGCTAACCTTGAGCAAAAGAAGTTCAGGGACAATGCCCAGGCCCTAAGTCCATGCCCAGGACTGGCAACAAAAAGCAATTACTTAGTCAAGGAAACCCATATTAGTTTCTTAGTGAGAATATTTAGTAGTGCAAAAGCCAACTGCCAGCTAAAGTCTGGACAGTATCAAAATCATTAGGTAAATGCCTAATAGCTTAATCTAGGAAGATTTTAGTAAAATGATCCTAAGAATTATAGAAAATTCACTTAGTGCACGTTCACAGAATTATGATTCTGGGCAGCTAGACTCAATTTCCTAAGTAATTAAGACAGTCAAGAAAAAGTAAAGTTAATTGATAATAACAGCATACTTATTAATACTGGAAAACTTCTTTGCTGAAAACATGCATACTGATTAATCCATATTTAATAGTATTAGGAGAAATTCTAGTTAAGAACAAACTTGGAAGAAAAGACTAATACTTTAAAATAGAATGTAGAAGAATCTTGCTCTGTTTTAAAAAGAATCGTGTGCCACTCATCACCCCCCGAGGAATGAAATGAACGATGTAGCTCCATTAGCAGAAGAAATTGCTGCTCAGGACAAGATGCAGTGTAAGCATGGTCAAGGTCTCCCTCATCACCTTCATGTTCTCTTTGATCCGATTCTCTCTAAAACTCTTGACCAGAACCACAACCCCTCGCTGCAGCAGGTAGCGGAGAGAAATCAGGGCTGGAGTTCGATTGTACTTTTTTGCCATGTCCTCAAGAACTGGCTCATCCAAGAGAAATGGGGAATTCTGGTCCACACTGAAAGAAAAAACAGAAATGGTTGTTTCTTTAGGCTAATTATTTTGTTTGTTAGCAGATTTCAAAAACAAGAAAGTATGATTTCAGGGATTTTCAAATGTGACTCCTATGCTAGCATCATCAACAGGATCTGAGAATCTTCTCAGAACACAGGTTTCACCCAGCTTCCAGAGCCATTTGACAGTGAACTCCAGAAAATAGTGTTGGGGCGATCATACTGTTCCTTCAACTAGGGTTTCTTAGATGTGACTCTCTTTGTCCTTATTACACAGGTTTATATCGTTGAGTTCCCAGAGCGCCATAGGCCACCAGAACGATGTCTTTTGACTTGCAGAAATCCAGCAGCTTGCTTTGATTCAGGTAAAGATGACATTCTACCTGTAGAGGAACAAGATGAAAAAGACTAATTATCTTCTTCCTCTCTGAGAGACAAAAGAATTTCATAAGTGAAATAGGAAAGGGTCTGGTTGAGCTTTAAACATTAGAGTATAAAGCCAAGCAAAACAATTTTGTAAAAGGATGAATTATGTAAAATTGAAAGGGCCAAAGGAACCAGTTGCACGGTTGGTTAGCGATAACTGAGCAAACTTTGAATTTCCAAGGATAAAGACTAAAAGCAATCCTAATACTTACAGTAGTTAGAAGTTGACGGCTCCCGAACAATGGGGGAAGGTCTGAGATGAAGCTGGGAATAATATGTGTTCCTACTGAACGTGGTTATTAAAACTGATAACTAAAGAATGTCAGTAAAGTTTATCCTTTCTGCTAGAAATAATTTCAATTCGTATGGCTTTATAAGCAAAGTTTCTGCAGTAAAATATCACATTAGAAATATATAAACAGAATTCGTCAAACATGATATAAAATAACTCACTCAGGAAAAAAAATAGTCATTGATGGATTCTTGATATTGATGGATTTTTTTTCCAAAATGCACAGAAAACAAGTCATGGAAGAGTAATCCTATATTAAAATTATTAGCTACCAGATGATAAGGAATTGCAACGCACGAAAACTTAAGTTTACAAAAAAGACACTTGACTAGAACAAGATTCATCAAGTGGTCAAAATTAACATTACACATAAGGAAATAGCCAAATACTACACACAGTGCCTAGTGACATGTAATTTGAGAGGTATAGCCTGGGAAGAATCTTTTCTTTTTTCTAAGATATTTTCTTGACTAAAGAGCTTAATGTTAGGTTTTTAGTATAAGAACTTATTTATTTATTTATTTTTATCGTACATTTCTTTTGGGACAATGTCATCCCTTCCCTTGCTCCCTCCCACACTTTTTCCTCCCAGCCCCACCCACCAGTTGTAGAGTTCATTTTCACCACAATGTCTAGTATCATTGTTTCGTTTGTTCACTCTTTGTTCCACCATTTTCCCATATACTCTCAGAGACACAGTAATGAACAATCAGAACAAAAAGAAAAGTAAAACAACAAAGAAAAATAAACTCTTGTTTCCCTTTCCTGGAGTTCATTTGCTTAATATTATTTAATAAATATTTAGAGCTAAATTCTAACTTAAGAGTAATTTGAAATAGAGAGACAAATATCTCTCATGAAAAGCTAAAAATCTAATAAATCTAGTCTACTTAACACATCCTCTTGGACAGCATCGGTGATTAAGACTGGTTATCATGGAGCTTAAATGTTCCCAAGAAACCTAGCCATATGCCGGTGGCTCCTCTCTGTAATCCTAGCTGCTAGGCAGACTCAGATCCTCAAAATTACAGTTTAATGACACCCTGAAGGGGTGAGGATCCTACAAGGTTCCATTTCCAACATAACCAGCAAAAAGCCATGCTGGGGGCATTTCTCAGATGTTAGGATGTAGTCGTTGTTAATCTTCTTTTCTTTAATCTGTCCTTGCACACCACCTTATCCATTTCATATGCTTTTCCCCCTATCCATAGCTCTTTACACGGTATCTTCAACCATCCAGTCTCTCACACTTCATGGATCAAGTACTAGTGGATCTTCCCTTTAAGATAACGTGACTAATTAAACTTCAGCCCACCTGGATGGGACTTATGGTGTCAAATTCCTACACATAGCATAACACTACAGTCCTTCAAAATGTTTTTGTCCTTTCCAAAGAAAGTTATGACTAAGATTCCTCCATATTCTGTATTCTTAGCAATTCCTGCTCTACAAAAAGGGGAGGGGACAGCAGTGGTTAACTATAACACACACAGTGGTGTACTATAACACTTGGGTATATTACAGGAAGAAAGAAATGGAGAATAAGAGGGAGAGTGGGGGAGATTACCTGATTACAGACGGGCTTATATTTGAGCCCTGGTTTGTTTAGGATCATCTCCAGCTGCCTGCGGTTGAAGTTGGATACCCCAATGGACTTAGCCAATCCTGCATCCTTACATTTCTCCATGGCCTTGAGAAAAAAAAAAAAAGAACAATAATTTATCAACTTGGCTGGGTACCAACTTAACTGCAATACTCTGTGATTAAAAGAAAGACTGCCACAAAATTAAAGTTTATTGGCCTTGCCTGGTGAGAAGGGAAACGATAGCAGCGTCGGTAAGAAAAATAATTCTGTGTTTAGCGGTGTATATGGAGCTAGAGATAACTGTCACCATTTTCTCCCAAAGTGTCTGCCTCACTTCTCCCTGTATACTTAAATATAGAAATCATTTTTTTCTAGTTCAGCAAATCGGCCTTAAAAACAAGATGAGGGGAGGAGGTGGGATAGGAAAATGGGAACAAAAACATGAGAAGGGGTAGCAATGATTTTGAAGGAATGCACCGTCTATCTTGTGAATATAATGTAACACTTCTATTAATTACAATAAAATTTTTTTAAAAACTCATGGATTTCTCGAGTGCACATTCCAATGTATGTATAAAGCTGGGACCCAAACTCTTCCTTTCTCCATTTCCTTCATTCTATCCAAGCAATACTCACTTGCCATGTGGTGCAAAGATCCACTGTGTCAAATATTAATTTTCCATTCTCATCCAAGGGAAAATCATCCTCTCCTGGCTGCAATAGAAGTCGTCGATAAAACAATCTTACCAAATTCATCTCTCCACCAATAAGCAATTCCCCTAGGTAGCTATAGGGTTAAGAAATAAATCTGTATAACAGGAATTGGAACCTTTTCATGTTTCTATGTTTTCTTGAGTTGTAGAGAATGACTTTGGGTAACGGTTGTTAAAAAATGGTTCAGGAAGTTGGTGTGCCACATAGGAATGAGATCCCCAACTTGACAGGAACTTTGAATGATAAAAATTATTTTTGCAGACGCATGTACCATTAGCCAAAACCCTGGTAAGCAAGCAGGTGAGCAGGAAGGCTGCTTCGTTTTCCCCCTTCCCCAGCAGGCCCTGCCGCTCTGCTCATATTGGCTGAGCTCAGGATTACAATCTGCAGAAGTATGTGGCTTAATTAACAGGATATAATTAAAATTCAAGGAGTTTCCAACAGGATGTCAAAGTGCTCAAGAAAAAGATGCCTTTAACTAAAATATAGTTAATAAGGGCCAAACCCCTGGTCAACGGAGGAAACCTGCAGAAAAACAATTCTCTGAAAATTCAAAAAAAGAGAGGGGACGCAAACTACTTTGATGGAAAGGAGATGCTTTTCCCACGTGGCCAGTTTCAATATTCTCACGCCAATTATTTGTGATAAAAACATGCGTGCAGGCCTTTAGAGAGAATATAATCTTGATGTGTTTTATACCCCTTTAATTTCCTCTGTCTCTTTTTAACTGAAAAAAAAACAGTAAATATATTATTCATTTCCAGCAACAATCAATCGCAATATTAATTAAAGTTTAAAAAAATCAATTCTCCACATCCCCTTGAGGAAATGAACAGCCCAAACTCAGGCATGTTTAAAAGAAATAACAGATTGTCAATCAAGTATTCTTTCAAAATCAATTCTATACCAGGAGATAGAGAAACTGTCGAATATTAATGGCCATGACTTATGAATCATCTCTTGATCATGTATGACATCCATAGAAATGGCTGAGATATAAAGCTCTAAAAAAAAATAGGAGTAAGGAATGGATAAACAGAAATTCCTGAAAACCTCTCTTACTATGTAAGTCTACTAGTTTATTGAATTATTTTATACAAAGTCTTTTGAGTAATTCTACCACTTACATAAGTTTAAATAAATATTAAGACTAATATTAGAAATATTCTAATCATCTATAAAAATGAGTCATATTGCATGTGGAAATTAAACAGATTTGATGATATAAATTTTCTACCTTCAAAGCAATTGGAAAATGAACAAGATATAGGTCAACATAGTCCAAATGAAGCTTTTTCAGGGACCTTTCCAAGCATGACCTCACCAGCTCTGGACAATGGGAAGTACACCAAAGCTATAGGAGACAAAGAGTGGGATTTAGTCTGGATTAATAAATTATCCACATTTGTGGGTTTAACTTTATTAATACTGAGACTTTTTCAACTAATTTAAAGGTGATAGTAACAGAGAGAAATACTCTTATGAATTTCTTTAATTTTATATATTTATCCATGCAAAATTCTCTGATATATTTTCTTATGATTTGTAAAAATGACACCTGCTATTCAGATTATAGGTAGATTTAGAAAGTTACCTAGGAGATAAACAAACATCATATACTTATAACTGTTGTATCTGTGTTAAATCACGCTGCCCTGAACTGTGATTCAGAAAAAAAAAGTCTAAATTCAGGGAATTAAAAAAATAGAAAAGATTATCAATCAAACTTTCTATGCTAGCTCCAGGAGTTTGGCCTAGTGGTAGAGTGCTTGCCTAGCATGTACGAAGGTCTGGGTTTGATTCTTAGATGCCACATACATAGAAGAAAGCCAGAAGTGGTGCTGTGACTCAAGTGGTAGAGCTCTAGCCTTGAGAAAGCCCAAGGATAGTGCACAGGCCCTGAGTTCAAGGCCCAGGACTGGCAAAAAAAAAACATTCTATGCTAAAAGGAAATATATTCATTACTTGACTTGTAAAACTGTAGTCATTCTGCACATTACTTTCACAATAAAATTTTAAAACTTAAAAAAATATTTCTATGCTAGTTGATAGAGAAACTATCAAAGGTTTATGACTGTTAACGTGAACCAGTTCCCCTAAATCACAGGACAATTTGTCACTTTAATTCAAAGTTACAAATCGACAGATGCATTGAAGAAAGAACTGTCATGTTTATGTGTGTTCAATCATGAAATCAGTATGTGAATATACGTGAATAAAAGAGGGACCATGGTGTAATTACCAACATACTAGATAAATCACAGAGGAATCATTTCAGCATATCACATTTCATTAACGTTCATTCCTGTACACTAACTCTACAATACCTTTGTGGTGAAAAATATCTCTTCTCTCCTCACAGTCCCCTCTACAATCTTACTTTGAATGGCTAGTCCTACTTCTTCTTCGTTTTTATACACATCAGCGCAATCAATATGGCGGAAGCCAGCATCTATTGCTAATTTGGTGCTCTCCAAATACACACTCTTGGGAACCTAGAGAAAGAACCAAAGAATCCAGGTTACTGAGTCATATTAAACACAAACATTGAGTTCCACAAGAAAACTATTTTCCCTGTGTCTTGGGTGAATTTTGCATTTTTTGTAAGTTAATCCAGTTTGCTGTGTTCTTTACAAAGTAAAACAAGAAGAGGATAACTCAGAATTGTTCTTAGTCCTGAATGACTGATGGCTAGTCATTGGCCTTAAAGGACGCAACTAATGCTCTACGGTCAGTAATGTGCTAAAAAGATTCATAATATAGTTACAGCAATTTTGAATAGCTCAATAGGGTGGCTAACCAGTAAAATTAACACAAGAGTACATGCCTAGAATAAATTACTGATGAAAATAATACAATATTCTGTGAGATTTGTCACATGAGACTTCCCGAGATCACAGAACAAAACACTCATCTGACTGGAAAAACCAAAGTACACATAGGGGAAATAAAAATATTTTCCGACCATGCATCTCAAAAGTGACTTATATCCAGAGTGTATAAAGAACCAAAAAAAATCCCATTGAAATGGGAAAAATATCTGAATAGACATTGTTAAAAAGAACTAGAAATGGTGAACAAATATACCAAAAAGGGGGGGGGGCTCCATGTTTTTTGCCTTAGACTAGGATCTTCAATGCAAAGTTTCATCTTTCCTTACTAGGTAGAGAATAGAACAATACAGAAGAAATAAAAGAGAGCAGCGAATGATAATTCGGTGACTGTCACCAGCCCCTGATGCTAAGTCCAGTCCAGTCTTCTCTTGTACATAGAAAAGCTGAACGTTTGGTACAGTGGAAAACCATGTGCTTCTCGGGGGGTCACAATCATTGTCAGAACAACCCAAGTTGACTTCAACTCATTACCAACTTACTTTCTTTTTTTCATATATTTTTATTGTAATTAGTAGAAGGGTTACATTATATTCACCAGATAGAAGGTACATTAATTCACATACATTGATACCCTTTCTCATGTCTTGGTCCCCATTTCCCTCCCCTCACCCGCACCCCTCATCTTGTTTCCCCCCCTTCCCTATCCAATTTCAAATAACCAAATACAAATATATCCGATATATCAGGTAACAAAGTAAGATACTGTAACAATATGAGATGACCAAGGGATGGTAAAAGAGATGAGAGATAACATAGTACATTAAGGACAACAATCATTCATTATATGGCTTTTGTTTCTATATCCTAGAGGTCCTTTCATTTAGCGTCATACTATATGGCCTTATGTATCTAGGTTTTGCTCTATTGCAAATCTCTGCTATGAGAGCCCAAGGTTTCTGTTGATTATGATAAATGAAGGAAACCATGTTCCTTTGAGTCTGGCTTACTTCACTTAATATGATTTTTTTCTAAGTCTTTCCATTTCCTAACAATGTCATTCTTTCTGACAGCAGCATAGAATTCCATTGTGTACAAATACCACATCTTGTTGATCCACTCAACTGAGGGACATCTGGGTTGGTTCCATATCTTTGCTATGGTAGTGTGCTAGTGGCTTTAGTATGTCCTTGTTTCTGGACAATTGGGTAAATGCCTAGTAGTGGAATTGCTGGGTCATAGGGGAACTCTATGTTTAGTCTTTATACTTAATGGTGAAAAGCTAAAGCCATTCCCTCTAAAATCAGGAACGAGACAAGGATGCCCACTCTCTCCACTCCTCTTTAACATAGTATTAGAATTCCTAGCCACTGCAATAAGGCAAGACGCAAGTATAAAGGATCCAAATAGGGAAAGAGGAAGTAAAACTTTCCCTCTTTGCAGATGACATGATTCTGTATTTAAAGAATCCTATAGACTCCACTCCCAAGCTCCTTGAGCTGATTCAAAACTTTGGAAGGGTAGCAGGGTATAAAGTTAACCCTCAAAAATCAACTGCCTTCCTCTATGCCAATAATGAGAGGAATGAGGCAACAATCAGGAAAGCAACTCCTTTTGCAATAGCCTCAAAGAAAATAAAGTTCCTAGGAATTACCTTAACTAAGAATGTAAAGGACCTTTTTGATGAAAACTTTAAAACCCTGAAAAAGGAAATTAAAGCAGAACTGAGGAAATGGAAAAACCTCCCATGCTCCTGGATTGGAAGAATCAACATCGTGAAAATGACAATCTTGCCAAGGGCTATCTACAAATTGAACGCAATACCCATCAATATCCCAATGTCATTCTTTAAAGAAATAGAAGAGGCAATCCAAAATTTCATATGGAATCATAAAAGACCCCATATAGCAAAAAAACACTTCTTAGCAGAAAGAACAGCGCAGGAGACTCTATTACAGAGCTATAGTGACCAAAACAGCTTGGTACCGGCACAAGAACAGGCCTGAAGACCAGTGGAAATAGAACTGAGGACCCAGATATTCAACCAACTTACTTTCTTATGAGCTATCAACACTAGAACTGTATGTTTACCTCTTCAGATCCAGCAGTGCCAAAACCAAGCACAGGAATGAAGTGACCATCGTTTAGTTGCACACACTGGACCTTGGAATTCATCTTCCTCAGCTCCTCTAGTTAAGTAGTCACTGCTCTTAAGTCTCACAGGTCAGTGAAATGCAGAGGCCGGGCGTGGAGTAGGAGAGAGGTTATATTGAGAAAATGAGTGCGAGCACAGCAGCTGGTTTGCTGTTCTACGCCTTTCACTGCTTTTTATATCCAGCCAAGTTCTGTTTTCAGGTCCACTGTCCTGGACCTCCATTACCACCTCCAGCCCTAGAAAGGTGGAGCCTCTGTCCTCCTCACTTACATTAGGTCAACCTCCCTCCCCTTCTCGCGACAGTCCTGGAAATTGACACCTGCCTAAAAGAGTGCATTTTTCTACACCAGCAACTTCCAGCAAGCTTGCTCCACTCAGGCATTCAAAGGTTTTTTCATATACTAATAATGCCTCATTAGCAAAATTGTCTAAAAGATTTTCTGTTCTTGTTTAAGCATGGAAAGTCTGTTGAATTCTGCTTGCTATTGGCTAAATCTTAAGTTTGGCCTTCTATTTTGTATATTGCCTGTTTTCCTAGCATTGACCACGTGGTGTATAATTTTTAAAAAATTAAACTTAAGGGCACCATCTTGGCAATGAGGTAGATAAAGGGGCAGGGTTAGGGATTCTGTTGAACCCCAGACATCTCAGCCACCATTTTGTGCCCCACTGCACATTCTCAGCCTCCCCCAGTAATTACGACCTTCCTCTTCAGCTTCCATTAGCGTTAAACTGGTTTAGTGATTTTTTTTTTTTGCCAGTCATGGGCTGTGAACTCAGGACCTGGGCCCTGTCCTTGGGCTTTCTCAAGGCTAGAGCTCTACCACTTGCGTCACAGCATCGTTTCTGGCTTTTTCTATGTATGTGGTACCAAAGAATCGAATCCAGGTCTCTGTGCATGTTAGGCAGGCACTCTACCACTAGGCCAAACTCCCAGGCCCGCAGTCTGTCTTTTAACAAGGACCATCCTAGGAAATTACATTGTATTTGGGGTGGGTATATTTTCTTGTTAGCAAAAGATAACAGGGGAACGATAAAGAAAAGCCTCTAAATGTAATACTTTAGACCTCAGCATGTTTTTTGTTGTGGTGAGAGGAGGGGGCATTTACCAGTACTAGGGTTTAGAGCTCCATTCTCTCATTTAGCTTTTGCTCAAGGATGGTCTGTACCACTTGAATTACACTTTCACCTCTGATTTTCTGATAGTGAATTGGAGATAGCAGTCTTATTGACTTTTCTGCCTAGGCTGACTTTGAACCACAGTCCTCAAATCTTGGCCTCCGGAGTAGCTAGGATTACAGGCATGAAGCACAAGTATCTGGTAGATGAGTTTTTCTTTCTTCCTTCCCTTTCCTTTATTCTTCCTTCCTTCTTTCCTTTCTTCTCTTTTTACTTACTTCCTTTCTTCTTTCCTTTCTATCATCCTAACTGCCTGCCTTCTTTTCTTCCTTCTTACATTTTTTTCTTCCTTCTTTGTACCAATGGTGGAATGCAGCTTTCTTGTTGGTAAGCTGATTTTTTTTGGAATGTATGCTCAGAAGAGTGATAGATGTATATCAGAGCATATCTATTTTTAGTTATTTGTGAAATTTCCATAGTGGTTTTCATAATGTCTATACTAATTTACATTTATTCCAATGATCTAGAAGATTTCTTTTCTTCTTGTATTCTAGCCAACATTTGTGAATCAGTGAATCAGTGGGGGAAGGGTGAGTATTTGTAATAGCTATTTCAATTGAGGCAAGTTTTGATGAAAATCATACCTCATAGCCAAAGAAACAAAATGACATGGTAATGGCATGGCATAGATATGTCAGTGTGAATATATATATATATGTATATATACATATATGTACCAGAAACATTCTCAACGAAAGTACACATCAGATAAAGGGAAGCCCCTTCCATAAATGATACCAAGACAACAGGATATTGATATGCAAAAACTGAAACTTGATCAACATCCTTCAGTATATACAACTAGCATGTCATGATGGATCAAATATGTTAATGTGAGTCATGACAATATTTGACTATTGGAAAAGGGTATCAAAGAATTGCAATTACTTTTTACCCTGTTTCCCAAACCAAAAGAAACAACAATAAATATAGGCAAATTGTATTATTGGAAATTAAGAAGCTTCTGTATGACAAAGGCATCTGCTATCTCAGGGAAGAGATAATCTACAGACCAGGAGGATATATGTGAGTACTAGTTCCCAGGAAGTAATATAACATGCTTACAACACTTGAGAAAAACAAGTACTACAATTTTTTAATGAAGAATGAATGATTTTAATAAATAGTACTCAAAAGAAAAAATGCAAATGTTCAAAACTATGTGGAAAAAAATCAGGTATGTTGATTGCTAAGTTTCTTTTTTTTCTATCTAGCTGGATTATTGCCTTAAACAAAGGAAGGAACAATGTCCAGAGTAAATATTAATTGACCACATGAGAGCTTGATAACCAGAGAAATCTACTTCTCTCTAGCAAATGGACTAGCTTCTAGCCTACACCTGAAGCAGAAAAAAAAAAAAACAAGGAATACCCCCAGATCCTTAAAAGTAACTTGAATGACACAACAAGCTACACACATTGCATTTTCCATCACCTATTTTCTTTTCAATTTCCAATCTCAATATTACTATTTTTACCTTATCAGGTGGAATGGCAAGACCATGGCCCAGTACAGGAATGAAGTCACACACACTGCTATTTGAAAATCATTCTCATTCAGACCTGTTTCATCAATAAGCAGGAACTGTTACTTTGATGAGTAGCCAAGTAACAGGAGCCCTAGCCCTCTCTGTTAGTTTAAGGACTAATGGGACACTAGAGGCAGGGCTTAAAGCTATATTCAACATGGGAATTCTGAAAGCAACTATTTAAATACAGTTCCACATGCAAACTACCTTACAAACATCTGTGTCTTTATCTACCTTAAAGAGATTTAGAGTTAGAGCCCTACATGTACCTGGCAGTGTAAACATGGGAGACCATATCTACTCTAAATTTTGGTGTAGATTGGTTAAACTATTGCACATATAAAACTTGGTCCTGATTCAATGAATTACTGCACCACACTGAAGCTGAGTACTTAGACAAGGGCACTGGAAGACAGGAGGGGGCAAGTTAAATGTGTACAGGAAATACTATCATGAACCAAATTTATGTCCTTTTTTTTCCAGTCTTGAGGCTTGAACTCAGGGCCTGGGCACTGTCCTCAAACTTTGTGTTCTACAACTAGTCTTTTACTACTTGAGCCATCGTATCACTTCTGGCTTTTCCTATGTATGTGATACCAAGGGATCAAACCTAGGGCTTCATGCATGCTAGGCTGTTGGGGACCGACTGTGGGGTCAATGACCTTGGACCTGACCTTGGACCTACACAACTGTATACACAAGGAAGTAACTCTTATCAGGATGACTTTAAGCAATGTCAATCAGTTCTTATCAGAATAACTTTAAGCAATGTCAATCAGTTCTTATCAGGATGACTTTAAGCAATGTCAATCAGTTCTTATCAGGATGACTTTAAGCAATGTTAATCCTTTCTCATTTATCCTATATGTGACTTGTTTACTATTTTGTATGAATGTAGCCTCTGGCAGTTCCCTAGTTTTAAGAACAGTATTTAAGGTCGGAACTTAAACAGGACAAGTCTCAGGCAGCAGTCTGGAGCTCACAGCCTTCTTGGACTGCTGACTTGGGCTGTAGTCCTCCCGAACTCCATCTGTTTGTCTCTCTTCTATTTTGTCCTAGTCCTTGCCCCTATTTCAGGAATCCCAATCCGCGAACCCTGGTTTGCTGCCGGCTGGCCCCGGCAACTGGCGCCCGAACAGGGACCCTGAAAATCTGGGACGAAGGCAGAGGACCCCGCTGTGGTGAGTAACACATCGTAGGACTATTAAAAGAGGATTTTAAGAGCGTGAGAGAGCGGAAGGCTGTATTGTCCAGAGTAAAAATTATGGGTCAAGTTAATAGCCATAGGTCATATGTACCGATCTTAACAGGCCTACTTGAAGCCCACGGAACGTGGGTGGAAAAGGGGTGCTTCAGAGCTTCCTACAGTTTGTCGAGGAGGCATGCTCGAGGTCTATAGAGGAGGAATTCCTAAAAACCTGGCAGCGGATAGGAAAAGGAATTCAAGATTATTATAATGTATATGGCCCCGAAAAGACCCCAGTAGAGGCTATTACTGTTTGGAATTTAGTAAGTGAATGCATAGATCCTCAACATGAGAATGCTGAACTTAATCTTGAATTAAGGGAAATTTATGAATTAAAGGACCCTTCTGAAAAACCTGAGGCTGAGCCATATGCCGCCGCAGCCCAAGAGAGTCTAAGTGAGATCTTGAAAAGGGAACAACAACCAGTAGATATTGAGTATCAGAATTCAAATTTGAATATAAAGGAGGAAAGTTATGATGAGCCGACGGAGGACTGGATAGCTACGATAAAAAAGAGGTTAGAAGAAATCCTACATCTACTATCTAAAATGGGGATAGAGCAGAGAGCCCCCCCAGAAGTAGGAAAGAAATATGACCCTCAGGCCACTATGGTGTCTGATTCTAAACCTTATCCCTCACACCCACCGCCTCCGGCTGCAGCCTTACAGCCCCAATCCCTTTTTCAACCTTTCAAGCCTAAAAGCCCTAGCAACAAGTCCCTTTTAACAGGCACTACAACCAGGCACAGTGCATCGCAATTAAACCTGGCTCAGGCTGCTAGAGAGAGGGAAGATATTTCAGGGCCTCGATGCTTCCCTAGTTTAGTTGATCATGATGAACAAGTATACCATCAACCTGTTACTGTTAAACTATTGCAGGATTTAAAGAGTGCCTGCTCCCAATATGGGCCAACTGCCCCTTTTACTCAAGTAATATTGGAGGCCGCGTGTGCTGGTATTGTATGCCCAAATGACTGGAAGCGGCTTGCCAGAGCATGCCTTAGTGCGGGAGAGTACTTATTATGGGAGACAGAGTTCACTGCAGTGTCGGGCTAAAATTGAAACAAATAGGTCTAAGAACCTGCCTTACACTTTTGATCAGTTGTTAGGAGAGGGAACCTATAAAAACACGGAAGATCAATTGGGTTATGCAAAGGAAGCCTATTTACAAATAAATGCTGCGGCGAAAGAGGCTTGGAAAAGGTTACGTAATTTCAATCGTACAAAAAATTTAGTAGAAGTTAAACAGGGACCGAATGAACCTTATCTAGAATTTTTGTCTCGATTAATGGAGACTGCAGACTGCTTAGTACAAGATGAGAACGCAAGGAAGATTATAGTTAGACACATAGCCTATGAAAATGCCAACGCCGCCTGTAAGGCAGCTATCAGACCCCATAGGAATAAGGGAGGAATCACGGACTTTATTTCACTTTGTGCTGATATTGGACCCTCCCATGTACAAGGCCTTTAGCCGCCGCTCCTCAAGGAAAGACTGCTACTGAATTTCTAAAATATAGAGGCCGAGGCATTCCCGGGCTGCTAGACCCCCAGGGCGTTGCTTCTCTTGTGGACAAATAGGACATTGGATGACGCAATGCCCACGCCAGGCCAGGTTAAAGAGAGAAAAATCACCTGGCACATGTCCACGCTGTGGTAAAGGGAAGCACTGGGCTAAAGATTGCAAATCAGCAACAAATCGCAATGGCCGCCCGTTTTCGAGAAACTGGAGAAGGGGCCAGCCTCTGGCCCCACAAAACCATGGGGCAGTCCCTCCCTCTTCTCAGCCACAAGTGCATCTTCTAACAACCCCCCAAAATCAGTCTCCAGCCTCTTCCGTGCCACCCCAGGCAGCACAGGATTGGACCTGTGTTCCTCCATCTGCTCAGTATTGACCCCAGAGATGGGGACACAAGCTCTCCCCACGGGGGTCTTCGGTCCCCTTCCCCCGGGAGTGGCTGGATTGCTGTTAGGGCGAAGTAGCTCAGCCCTTAAAGGGATACAGATTACACCTGGCAAAATTGACCAGGATTTCACTGGAGAAATCAAAGTTATGGCCTCTGCCCCGAAACACGTGGTATCAATCCCAGCCAGTCAAAAATTAGCACAACTAATACTTGTGCCTTTACCTCATGGGGAGACTGCCAATTCTTCTGCCCCATGTGGACAGAGAGGATTTGGATCCTCTGATATCTATTGGGTACAAAGCATAAAACAAGAGAGGCCTGAGATGACTATATTTATACAAGAAAAACCCTTTAAAGGAATATTAGACACAGGAGCGGATGTGTCTGTAATAGCTAAAAAGCATTGGCCAGCCCAATGGCCCCTGACAACCTCTATGACTTCCCTACAGGGGATTGGGCAAGCAACTGACCCACAGCAGAGCAGTGCGATCCTTGTTTGGAGAGATGAGGAAGGGCACTCTGGTCATTTTCAGCCATTTGTCCTGGATCATCTGCCAATTAATTTATGGGGTCGTGATATCATGGAAAAAATGGGAGTGTATATGTTTAGTCCTAGTGCTGCGGTCACTAAGCAGTTTCTTGATCAAGGCCTCCTCCCCTTTAGGGGACTAGGCCGAGCAGCACAGGGGGAGCCAGAGCCACTCCAACCCCAGTCTCACCCCCCGAGACAAGGATTAGGGTATTCTTTAACGGGGGCTGTTGTTTGTCCTGCCCCTCATGCTGATCCCATAAATTGGCTCTCGGAAGAACCGGTATGGGTCGAACAGTGGCCTCTTTCTCTAGAAAAGATCATTGCAGTACAGCAGCTGGTACAGGAACAGCTGGACTTGGGACATGTGGCCCCTTCTAACTCTCCATGGAATTCTCCAATTTTTGTTATAAAGAAAAAGTCAGGTAAATGGAGGCTGTTACAGGATCTGAGAAAGGTAAATGCAACTATGGAACTGATGGGGGCCTTACAGCCCGGCTTGCCTTCACCCATGGCAATCCCAAAGGATACTTACAAGATTATTATAGATTTGAAGGATTGTTTCTATACTATACCCCTGGCGCCTCAAGACTGTAAGTGCTTTGCCTTCAGCGTCCCCTCTGTTAATTTTAAAGAACCCATGAAGCGATATCATTGGCTTGTGCTCCCACAGGGCATGGCAAATAGCCCAACTTTATGTCAAAGTTTTGTAGCCAGAGCCATTTCTTCCACCCGTGAAAAATTTTCTTCTGTTTATATTGTTCATTATATGGACGACATCTTGTTGGCTTGTTCTGACCCTATCGTCGTACGACAAGCCTTTGGACAACTAAAGCAAGATCTGAGCCTCTTTGGCCTTATAATAGCAGCTGAAAAGGTTCAGGAACACCCCCCTTTTACGTATTTAGGCCATATATTAGGCCCACACTATTTTAAAAGCCAAAAAATACAATTAAAAACTTCACACTTAAGATCTCTTCATGATTTTCAGCAATTCTTAGGAGATATAAATTGGCTTTGGCCTTATCTAAAGCTGTCCACAGGAGAGTTAAAACCCCTCTTTGATCTCTTAAAAGGAGATACCAACCCTACATCCTTGCGCAATTTAAATCCCGACGCCAGGAGGGCCATCCAAATCGTAGAAAAGGCAATTTCCCAGCAACAAGTGACCTATTGTGAGTACTCTAAACCATGGGGAGTTTACATTTTAGCTACTTCTCACTCCCCAACTGCTGTATTGTGGCAGGATGGCCCACTTTTATGGCTTTATCTACCATCAACACCCGGCAAAGTGCTGACCCCCTACTACGAATTGGTAGCTAATCTGATACATATGTGCCGAGTGGATTCCCGTAAATATTTAGGTTAGGAACCTCATTTTATCTGTGTCCCATATAATTCACAACAACAAGATTGGCTATTCGCCCATTGCAATTCTTGGGCCATTGCTTGGGCCAATTATACGGGAAAAATTTTGCATCACTACCCGTCTAACAAACTTCTCCAATTTGCTGCGTGTCATACGTTCCTATTTCCTTCCATAGTATGGGCCTCGCCTTTATCTTCTGCCGCTTTAGTATTTACAGATGGATCCTCTAATGGAACGGCTGCTTTGACCATTAATGGGAAAACTCAGTCTTGGGTTACGGGTTTTTCCTCCGCCCAAGAGGTAGAATTAGAGGCTGTTTTACAAGCACTCGTCCTGTTACAAGACGAGCCCTTTAACTTATACTCAGACAGTCAATATGTAATTCGTGCTCTTCAAGTCATAGAAACTGTTCCCTTTATTGGAACTACTAACTCCAATATCCAGACCCAATTTCACCAAGTACAAACTTTGCTTTGTTCTCGCAACCACGCCTGTTTTTTTGGCTTCATTCGAGCTCACACTAATCTTCCTGGCCCTTTAAGTGAGGGTAACGCAGTTACTGATTCTGCCACCAGAGTTTATTTAACTCAAGTTGAACTTGCTAAGCAGTTACATGCCATCCATCATCAAAACAGCCGAGCCTTGCGCCGACAGTTTAAATTATCTAGAGAAGCGGCACGTCAAATAGTTAAAACTTGCTCCAACTGTGTGCCCTTCTCACCAGCTCCTCATTTAGGTATAAATCCATGAGGACTTCTTTCTAATCACATTTGGCAGATGGATGTCACACATGTTCCATCATTTGGCCGATTAAAATATGTTCATGTTACTGTAGATACTTATTCTAATTTTATCTTGGCCACCCCCCTTGCTGGGGAAGCCACTAAACATTGTATTTCTCACTGCATTCGATGTTTTGCTGTGATGGGGATTCCCTCGCAAATAAAAACAGATAATGGCCCTGGCTATGCAGGCGGAGCATTTCAATCCTTCTGCCATTCCTATAATATCACTCATATTACAGGCGTTCCTTACAATCCTCAAGGTCAAGGCATCATGGAGAGAGCTAATGGATTATTAAAACACACTGGACCTTGGAATTCATCTTCCTCAGCTCCTCTAGTTAAGTAGTCACTGCTCTTAAGTCTCACAGATCAGTGAAATGCAGAGGCTGGGCGTGGAGTAGGAGAGCAAGCACTCTACCACTAAGCCACACTCCCAGCCCCCAAATTTCTAACATGAGCTCTATGGGAGGAACTTGGTCTACTAATGAAAGACCTTTGAGGTCATGCAGGGTCACATATGCAGAACCAGGATCCTGGTGGCCATACTTATCATCATTCAATTCCACTTTATTGTTCTCACTGTGCTGGAAGAAGAAATTCATTCTGTCAAGACTCTGTTGTTCTCCAGGTTCTCAGATTTTTCTTAAGGATAGTGATCACAATAAAATTCAGTGTGAATCCAAGATAAATAAGCAATGCTGCAATTATTGATCCTCATTCCTTGAATTCATGAATGGTTTAGATTAGGTAATATATAAATTATTTTCTTTTTTGTTTTTTCCATATATTTTATTGTAATTAATAGAAGGGTTACGTTATATTCACCAGATGGAAGGTGCATTACTTCACAAACATTGATATCCTTTCTCATGTCTTGGTCCCCATTTCCCTCCCCTCACCCCTGCCCCTCATCTTGTTTTCCCCCTTTCCCTATCCAATTTCAAATAACCAAATACGCATATATCCAATATATCAGATAACAAGGTAAAATACTGTAACCATACGAGATAACCAAGGGATAGCAAAAGAGATGAGAGATACCATCGTACATAAAGGACAATCACTTATTTCTGATGTTGCACAACATAAAGAAACCATCACATGTCAGTGGTCCTGAGAGCTGAAGTCTAAATATGACCTTGAGCTCACTCAGTGATATCAATGGAATGTACTGAAACAAAACCTAAACAAACGTGTAGAAATGCAGAGGCAAGGTATTAACAAATAGAAACATTTCTGAATGCCACTGAGAAAATCCTGGTTTAGACTTCTTTTTTTTTAGCTTTTTAAATTTTTTATTGTAATTAATAAAAGGGTTACATGATATTTGCCAGATAGAAGGTGCATTAATTCACATACATTGATACCCTTTCACATGTCTTGGTACCCATTACCCTCCCTCCCACCCCCCCACACCCATCTTGGTTGGTTTAGACTTCTTATCCATAGAATTTCATCAACTTTTTTTTCATAAACTATTTTGTAACGTAAAAGAAAATCTTTTGGAGTCAGGCACCGAGGCTCACGCCTGCAATCCTAGCTACTCATGAGGCTGAGATCTGATGATCAAGGTTCAAAGCCAGCCCAGGCACAAAAGAACCTGAGACTCTTATCTCCAATTAACCTCTAGAAAATGTGAAGTGGGGCTTGACTCAAGGGTAAGGTGATAGCCTTGAACTGCAGAGCTCAGGGACAGCGTCCAGGCCAAGTCCAAGGCCCATGACCTTGGACTAAATTAATTATATAGAAACTGAATTATTTAACCCACTAATTAAATGAAAGGTACGATAACAGCAGATAAGAAACAGCTTTGATGATTCACATTATCTACTCTCATTGCTAAATAAATGAGTTAGAAGAAAGCATAGCTCAATTATAGTATCTTTCTTTCTTTCTTTCTTTCGTTCATTCGTTCTTTTTTTTGCTAGTCCTCTAAGCACTCTACCACTTGAGCACCACTTCTGGCTTTTTCTGTGTATGTGATACTGGGGAATTGAACCGGGACTTCACGCATTGTAGGCAAGCACTCTACCATTAAGCCACACTCTCTGCCCTGTTCGGTGATCTTTCTAGTGACATCAGACCAGCTTTGGTTTGTCATAAGCAGACAAAATATTAAGAAGGGAATTTGTACTGAATTAATAATTAATTAAGAACTGGAAGAGAGCAAAGGAAGAGGACTGAATTGTGAAACAGTAACCCCTCTGTACATTGTTCATGACAGTCAACAATGATTAACTCAGAATCTGAATTTGTGAGTTTACTCCACTGAACCTTGAAGCATTATTAGAAATAGATGACTGCAGGAGAAATGATTCTATCTTTCCTAAATTTCCTTGGATCTTATATGTCTAGGAAAAGTTAATTTTTGATAGGGTGTGAGAGAGTGATCTAATTTCTGTCTCCTGCATTTAGGCAGCCAGTTTTGCCAGTATCATTTTTTTATTGTATTGTTGTCAGGATCATGTATAGAGGGGTAACAGTTACATTTATCAGGTGGTGGGTGCATTGTTTCTCCAACCTTGATACCCCTTCTCATGTTTTTGTCCCCTTTTC